>NC_087086.1:39587681-39892122 GCF_036172545.1 Culicoides brevitarsis | reverse complement strand
GCGACATGGTCCTGTTCCATCTTGCCCGCCGGCACAAAATGTCTGAGAATTTACCAACGAAGCGAGTTTTTCGTGACTTTTGGCGCAAGTTTCTGATGAGACAGCCATTAATTTGAGACTATTGATGTCTCCCGAGTCGGTGAATTCCGTTTCGCCAAATCCAACTATCGTTCCCGGGCGATTTTCGATGTCTTCGTAAAACTCCCAAAGGCAAACCGGCACAAAAAGTGCGTTTGAGATCGGATGTTCGAGAAAAAGTAACGCAATGTCGTTCTTTCCGGGACCTTGATGATACGGATGTTTCACGAAAAGCCAAATTTTAACAGCTAAAAATATTTTTTTTTTTTAAACTTTTTCAAAAACTAACAAAAAATTAAGAAAAACTCACTTTCATTGCTAAAAATTACTAACTCGATGTCCTTAATTGCAGCAGGAAATCCATTCGGTTCTAAACAATGAGATGCTGTGATAGCTACCGACTTATCAATTAAGGTTGCGCTGCAAACATGATCTCCTTTGACGTACATTGAAGCTACCCATGGCCAATTTAGTTTGATTGCACGTTCGCCTCCGATGCTGAACTCGACGATATTTTGCTCGAAATGCCCGCATTTTCCTTCGCTGATGCCGATATTGAAAATTCTGTTGTATTCGGCGACGACATCGATTTCTGCTTTGAAAGTTTTGAATGCTGTTACGATTTTGTATTGTCCTGAAGGTTGTTCATCTGAAAAATTTATTTAAAATATTAATTAAAAATTTTAAAAAAAATATTAAAATTAATAAATATTAATTTAATTAAATTAATTAAATTAATTAAATTAATTTAATTTAAAAAAAAATTAAAAAATATTAAAATTTATTTTATTTTTCAATAATTAATTTTTTACTAAAATATTTTTAAAAAATTAAAATAATTTTAAAATATTTATTTAAAAATATAATTTATTTTTATTTTATTTTTAATTGAAAAAAAAAATAATTAAAATTAATTTTTTTTTTTATTAAATATTTTTAAAAAATTAAATTAAATATTTAAAAATTAAAAAAAATATTAAATATTTAAAAATTAAAAAATTAAAAAAATAATTTTTATTTTATTTTTCAATTTTTTTTTAAATAAAACTATTTTTAAAAAATTAAAATAATTTTAAAATATTTAATTAAAAATTTAAAAAAAAATATTTTTATTTTATTTATCAATAATTGAAAAAAAAAATAATTAAAATTAATTAAAAAAAAAAATATTTTTTTTATTAAAATATTTTTAAAAAATTAAATTAATTTAATTAAATTTAATATAATAATTTTATTTAAATAATTAAAAAAAAAATAATTAAAATTTTTAAAAAAAAATATTTTTTTATTAAAATATATTTAAAAAATTAAAATAATTAAATTTAAAAAATATAAAAAAAATTTTGAAAATTTATAACTTTTTAAAATAAAAATAATTGAAAAATAAATAAAAATATTTACTAAATCCATACCTACCCTCATCAAGCTCACAGATTTTTTTACGACTAAAATAAATTTCGCTCAACTGCAACGCTTCATCCTCGAAATAAACGACATACGAAACTCGTCTTCCATTAAGTACTTTTCTCACAATTTCACTCGCATTTCCCTTCAACGTAATATTGACAGAATCCTCCTTAAGACTCACATTTTCCGGCACAAAAAACACCAAAGTGACATTGAACTCGTAAATTTGTATTTTTGGCACGGCAATATCCAATAATCCAACATCTTTGGAGAATTCTTTGCCATATTGGAAAATTTCGGGGCACGGAGACCGAATTGATTGCCCAAAAATTGAAGGAAAAAAGGCAAAAATCAAGAAGATTAGCGCCATTTTGGTTTTGTACTTTCGAAAAAAAATACGGGAAAAAACGCGAAATTAATACGCGTGCTGATCGTTTGACTTTGAACACTCAACTGAATCTTGGTTGTGTTGGTTTCTCATATTAAAAAAAAAAAATACATCGAGAGAATTTTTGCCGATGTAAATAAATAAACAAAGGATCGTTGAGGAGAAAATTTTTCGAAAAAAAATTAAAAAAATTTTTTAATTATTTTTTAATTAATTTTTGTCACTTTTTGACTTTCAAAAAAAAAATTTTAAAATTAATTCAAGAATATTTTCTTCTTGTTATGAAAGTTTAATCAGGTTTCAACACTCATCGTGTAATATAATTGTTTTTATTATCGTACTATTGACACTCGAATGCATTTAACTTGTTTACGTTTTCAAGACAGGTTTTCTACGAGGCGAGGTTTGACCGGTAAAACACATGTAAATTTTATGAATGGAACTCTTATCGTCGAGTTTTGATGACGCATCAAGAGGTGAGTAATTTTTTTAATGGTTTTATTTTTTTTTTATTTTTCAAGATTTTTTTTGCAGTTTCGCGCGTGCTTGATGTTCTATAGAGTGATGGATGTACTTTGCCTGTAGCTGTTGGTAATGTTGTGGTTATTAAAATATCTCGGTTTATTCAGTGGTTACGGTAACAAGTGTTATGGCTATAAAAAAAAGAATTAATTTTAAACAAAAAATTTAAATTCTTACCTGATTTTTTTTGGAGAGGAAAATTGATTTTTCGTTAATTTTAAATTTAATTTTAATTTCCTAAAATTCAAACATGTGAGAAAGGGCTTAATAAAGGGCACTTCCAGCTATATAAAATTTATCAAATTTAGGTTGAAAATTAATTTTGGATGAAAAAAAAAATTTCAGCCAAAATCCTCTTATTATGAGGGCTCACATACCTATTTTTCAAAATTTTTTCAACTTTTGTAGATCACGGTTCTCCAGCTCAAATTGAAGGTTTTAATGTTAGAAACAACTTTTGTTTTGGACTTTTTCTAAATTTTGCGTTTCCGATGTACAGGAGCCATTTAAAGATGTTAGCAAAAAAATTGATCAAAAAAAATTTCAGTCAAAATCCTCTTATTATGAGGGCTCATGTAGAGATTTTTAAAAATTGAGTTATATTACCGTTCTCCGTCTCAAATTGAAGGTTTTGTCTTTAGAAACAACTTTTGTTTTGGACTTTTTCCAAATTTTGCGTTTCCGATGTACAGGAGCCATTTAAAGATGTTAGCAAAAAAATTTAAGTCAAAATCCTCTTATTATGAGGGCTCATGTACCGATTTTTAAAAATTGAGTTATATTACCGTTCTCCGTCTCAAATTGAAGGTTTTGTCTTTAGAAACAACTTTTGTTTTGGACTTTTTCCAAATTTTGCGTTTCCGATGTACAGGAGCCTTTTAAAGATGTTAGCAAAAAAAATTTCAGCCAAAATCCTCTTATTATGAGG
This sequence comes from Culicoides brevitarsis, assembly GCF_036172545.1. Classification (NCBI taxonomy): domain Eukaryota; kingdom Metazoa; phylum Arthropoda; class Insecta; order Diptera; family Ceratopogonidae; genus Culicoides; species Culicoides brevitarsis. The sequence continues at coordinate 39,888,799 of NC_087086.1, read as the reverse complement.
GCTCATGTAGAGATTTTTAAAAATTGAGTTATATTACCGTTCTCCGTCTCAAATTGAAGGTTTTGTCTTTAGAAACAACTTTTGTTTTGGACTTTTTCCAAATTTTGCGTTTTCGATGTACAGGAGCCTTTTAAAGATGTTAGCAAAAAAAATTGATCAAAAAAATTTTCAGCCAAAATCCTCTTATTATGAGGGCTCATGTACCGATTTTTCAAAATTAAGCTAGATCACGGTTCTCCGTCTCAAATTGAAGGTTTTGTCTTTAGAAACAACTTTTGTTTTGGACTTTTTCCAAATTTTGCGTTTCCGATGTACAGGAGCCTTTTAAAGATGTTAGCAAAAAAAATTTCAGCCAAAATCCTCTTATTATGAGGGCTCATGTACCGATTTTTAAAAATTGAGTTATATTACCGTTCTCCGTCTCAAATTGAAGGTTTTGTCTTTAGAAACAACTTTTGTTTTGGACTTTTTCCAAATTTTGCGTTTCCGATGTACAGGAGCCTTTTAAAGATGTTAGCAAAAAAAATTGATGAAAAAAAATTTCAGCCAAAATCCTCTTATTATGAGGGCTCATGTAGAGATTTTTAAAAATTGAGTTATATTACCGTTCTCCGTCTCAAATTGAAGGTTTTGTCTTTAGAAACAACTTTTGTTTTGGACTTTTTCCAAATTTTGCGTTTCCGATGTACAGGAGCCATTTAAAGATGTTAGCAAAAAAAATTGATGGAAAAAAAATCCTCTTATTATGAGGGCTCATGTACCGATTTTTAAAAATTGAGTTATATTACCGTTCTCCGTCTCAAATTGAAGGTTTTGTCTTTAGAAACAACTTTTGTTTTGGACTTTTTCCAAATTTTGCATTTCCGATGTACAGGAGCCTTTTAAAGATGTTAGCAAAAAAAATTTCAGCCAAAATCCTCTTATTATGAGGGCTCATGTACCGATTTTTAAAAATTGAGTTATATCACGGTTCTCCGTCTCAAATTGAAGGTTTTGTCTTTAGAAACAACTTTTGTTTTGGACTTTTTCCAAATTTTGCGTTTCCGATGTACAGGAGCCTTTTAAAGATGTTAGCAAAAAAAATTGATCAAAAAAAATTTAAGTCAAAATCCTCTTATTATGAGGGCTCATGTACCGATTTTTAAAAATTGAGTTATATTACCGTTCTCCGTCTCAAATTGAAGGTTTTGTCTTTAGAAACAACTTTTGTTTTGGACTTTTTCCAAATTTTGCGTTTCCGATGTACAGGAGCCTTTTAAAGATGTTAGCAAAAAAATTGATCAAAAAAAATTTCAGCCAAAATCCTCTTATTATGAGGGCTCATGTACCGATTTTTAAAAATTGAGTTATATTACCGTTCTCCGTCTCAAATTGAAGGTTTTGTCTTTAGAAACAACTTTTGTTTTGGACTTTTTCCAAATTTTGCGTTTCCGATGTACAGGAGCCTTTTAAAGATGTTAGCAAAAAAATTGATCAAAAAAATTTAAGTCAAAATCCTCTTATTATGAGGGCTCATGTAGAGATTTTTAAAAATTGAGTTATATTACCGTTCTCCGTCTCAAATTGAAGGTTTTGTCTTTAGAAACAACTTTTGTTTTGGACTTTTTCCAAATTTTGCGTTTCCGATGTACAGGAGCCTTTTAAAGATGTTAGCAAAAAAATTGATCAAAAAAAATTTAAGTCAAAATCCTCTTATTATGAGGGCTCATGTAGAGATTTTTAAAAATTGAGTTATATTACCGTTCTCCGTCTCAAATTGAAGGTTTTGTCTTTAGAAACAACTTTTGTTTTGGACTTTTTCCAAATTTTGCGTTTCCGATGTACAGGAGCCATTTAAAGATGTTAGCAAAAAAAATTGATGAAAAAAAATTTAAGCCAAAATCCTCTTATTATGAGGGCTCATGTACCGATTTTTCAAAATTAAGCTAGATCACGGTTCTCCGTCTCAAATTGAAGGTTTTGTCTTTAGAAACAACTTTTGTTTTGGACTTTTTCCAAATTTTGCGTTTCCGATGTACAGGAGCCTTTTAAAGATGTTAGCAAAAAAATTGATCAAAAAAAATTTAAGTCAAAATCCTCTTATTATGAGGGCTCATGTAGAGATTTTTAAAAATTGAGTTATATTACCGTTCTCCGTCTCAAATTGAAGGTTTTGTCTTTAGAAACAACTTTTGTTTTGGACTTTTTCCAAATTTTGCGTTTCCGATGTACAGGAGCCTTTTAAAGATGTTAGCAAAAAAATTGATGAAAAAAAATTTAAATCAAAATCCTCTTATTATGAGGGCTCACATACCCATTTTTGAAAATTTTTTCAACTTTTGTAGATCACCGTTCTCCGTCTCAAATTGAAGGTTTTGTCTTTAGAAACAACTTTTGTTTTGGACTTTTTCCAAATTTTGCGTTTCCGATGTACAGGAGCCTTTTAAAGATGTTAGCAAAAAAATTGATGAAAAAAAATTTAAGCCAAAATCCTCTTATTATGAGGGCTCACATACCCATTTTTAAAAATTGAGTTATATTAACGATCTCCGTCTCAAATTGAAGGTTTTGTCTTTAGAAACAACTTTTGTTTTGGACTTTTTCCAAATTTTGCGTTTCCGATGTACAGGAGCCTTTTAAAGATGTTAGCAAAAAAAATTGATGAAAAAAAAATTAAGTCAAAATCCTCTTATTATGAGGGCTCACATACCCATTTTTGAAAATTTTTTCAACTTTTGTAGATCACGGTTCTCCGTCTCAAATTGAAGGTTTTGTCTTTAGAAACAACTTTTGTTTTGGACTTTTTCCAAATTTTGCGTTTCCGATGTACAGGAGCCTTTTAAAGATGTTAGCAAAAAAATTGATGAAAAAAAATTTAAATCAAAATCCTCTTATTATGAGGGCTCACATACCCATTTTTGAAAATTTTTTCAACTTTTGTAGATCACGGTTCTCCGTCTCAAATTGAAGGTTTTGTCTTTAGAAACAACTTTTGTTTTGGACTTTTTCCAAATTTTGCGTTTCCGATGTACAGGAGCCTTTTAAAGATGTTAGCAAAAAAATTGATGAAAAAAAATTTAAATCAAAATCCTCTTATTATGAGGGCTCACATACCCATTTTTGAAAATTTTTTCAACTTTTGTAGATCACGGTTCTCCGTCTCAAATTGAAGGTTTTGTCTTTAGAAACAACTTTTGTTTTGGACTTTTTCCAAATTTTGCGTTTCCGATGTACAGGAGCCTTTTAAAGATGTTATCAAAAAAAATTGATGAAAAAAAATTTAAGTCAAAATCCTCTTATTATGAGGGCTCACATACCCATTTTTGAAAATTGAGTTAGATCACCGTTCTCCGTCTCAAATTGAAGGTTTTGTCTTTAGAAACAACTTTTGTTTTGGACTTTTTCCAAATTTTGCGTTTCCGATGTACAGGAGCCTTTTAAAGATGTTAGCAAAAAAAATTGATGAAAAAAAATTTAAGTCAAAATCCTCTTATTATGAGGGCTCATGTACCGATTTTTAAAAATTGAGTTATATTACCGTTCTCCGTCTCAAATTGAAGGTTTTGTCTTTAGAAACAACTTTTGTTTTGGACTTTTTCCAAATTTTGCGTTTCCGATGTACAGGAGCCTTTTAAAGATGTTAGCAAAAAAAATTGATCAAAAAAAATTTAAGCCAAAATCCTCTTATTATGAGGGCTCATGTACCGATTTTTAAAAATTGAGTTATATTACCGTTCTCCGTCTCAAATTGAAGGTTTTGTCTTTAGAAACAACTTTTGTTTTGGACTTTTTCCAAATTTTGCGTTTCCGATGTACAGGAGCCTTTTAAAGATGTTAGCAAAAAAAATTGATGAAAAAAAATTTAAGTCAAAATCCTCTTATTATGAGGGCTCATGTACCGATTTTTAAAAATTGAGTTATATTACCGTTCTCCGTCTCAAATTGAAGGTTTTGTCTTTAGAAACAACTTTTGTTTTGGACTTTTTCCAAATTTTGCGTTTCCGATGTACAGGAGCCTTTTAAAGATGTTAGCAAAAAAAATTGATGAAAAAAAATTTAAGTCAAAATCCTCTTATTATGAGGGCTCACATACCCATTTTTGAAAATTTTTTCAACTTTTGTAGATCACGGTTCTCCGTCTCAAATTGAAGGTTTTGTCTTTAGAAACAACTTTTGTTTTGGACTTTTTCCAAATTTTGCGTTTCCGATGTACAGGAGCCTTTTAAAGATGTTAGCAAAAAAAATTGATGAAAAAAAATTTAAGCCAAAATCCTCTTATTATGAGGGCTCATGTACCGATTTTTAAAAATTGAGTTATATTACCGTTCTCCGTCTCAAATTGAAGGTTTTGTCTTTAGAAACAACTTTTGTTTTGGACTTTTTCCAAATTTTGCGTTTCCGATGTACAGGAGCCTTTTAAAGATGTTAGCAAAAAAAATTGATCAAAAAAAAGGGCTCATGTACCGATTTTTAAAAATTGAAGTTCAAAATCCTCTTATTATGAGGGCTCAAAGATGTAGCAAAAAAAATTTCAAGATTTTTATTAAAATTTTTAAAAATTTTGTTATATTACCGTTCTCCGTCTCAAATTGAAGGTTTTGTCTTTAGAAACAACTTTTGTTTTGGACTTTTTCTAAATTTTGCGTTTCCGATGTACAGGAGCCATTTAAAGATGTTAGCAAAAAAATTGATGAAAAAAAATTTAAGTCAAAATCCTCTTATTATGAGGGCTCATGTACCCATTTTTGAAAATTGAGTTAGATCACCCTCCGTCTCAAATACCGTTCTCCGTCTCAAATTGAAGGTTTTGTCTTTAGAAACAACTTTTGTTTTGGACTTTTTCCAAATTTTGCGTTTCCGATGTACAGGAGCCTTTTAAAGATGTTAGCAAAAAAATTGATGAAAAAAAATTTAAGCCAAAATCCTCTTATTATGAGGGCTCATGTACCGATTTTTAAAAATTGAGTTAGATCACCGTTCTCCGTCTCAAATTGAAGGTTTTGTCTTTAGAAACAACTTTTGTTTTGGACTTTTTCCAAATTTTGCGTTTCCGATGTACAGGAGCCTTTTAAAGATGTTAGCAAAAAAATTGATGAAAAAAAATTTAAGTCAAAATCCTCTTGTTATGAGGGCTCATGTACCGATTTTTAAAAATTGAGTTATATTACCGTTCTCCGTCTCAAATTGAAGGTTTTGTCTTTAGAAACAACTTTTGTTTTGGACTTTTTCCAAATTTTGCGTTTCCGATGTACAGGAGCCTTTTAAAGATGTTAGCAAAAAAAATTGATGAAAAAAAATTTAAGTCAAAATCCTCTTATTATGAGGGCTCATGTAGAGATTTTTAAAAATTGAGTTATATTACCGTTCTCCGTCTCAAATTGAAGGTTTTGTCTTTAGAAACAACTTTTGTTTTGGACTTTTTCCAAATTTTGCGTTTCCGATGTACAGGAGCCTTTTAAAGATGTTAGCAAAAAAAATTTAAGTCAAAATCCTCTTATTATGAGGGCTCACATACCGATTTTTAAAAATTGAGTTAGATCACCGTTCTCCGTCTCAAATTGAAGGTTTTGTCTTTAGAAACAACTTTTGTTTTGGACTTTTTCCAAATTTTGCGTTTCCGATGTACAGGAGCCTTTTAAAGATGTTAGCAAAAAAATTGATGAAAAAAAATTTCAGCCAAAATCCTCTTATTATGAGGGCTCACATGCCGATTTTTAAAAATTGAGTTATTTTGTACCGTTCTCCGTCTCAAATTGAAGGTTTTGTCTTTAGAAACAACTTTTGTTTTGGACTTTTTCCAAATTTTGCGTTTCCGATGTACAGGAGCCTTTTAAAGATGTTAGCAAAAAAATTGATCAAAAAAAATTTAAGTCAAAATCCTCTTATTATGAGGGCTCACATACCGATTTTTCAAAATTTTTTCAACTTTTGTAGATCACCGTTCTCCGTCTCAAATTGAAGGTTTTGTCTTTAGAAACAACTTTTGTTTTGGACTTTTTCCAAATTTTGCGTTTCCGATGTACAGGAGCCTTTTAAAGATGTTAGCAAAAAAATTGATGAAAAAAAATTTAAGTCAAAATCCTCTTATTATGAGGGCTCATGTACCCATTTTTGAAAACTTTTGTAGATCACCGTTCTCCGTCTCAAATTGAAGGTTTTGTCTTTAGAAACAACTTTTGTTTTGGACTTTTTCCAAATTTTGCGTTTCCGATGTACAGGAGCCTCTTAAAGATGTTAGCAAAAAAAATTTAAGTCAAAATCCTCTTGTTATGAGGGCTCATGTACCGATTTTTAAAAATTGAGTTAGATCACCGTTCTCCGTCTCAAATTGAAGGTTTTGTCTTTAGAAACAACTTTTGTTTTGGACTTTTTCCAAATTTTGCGTTTCCGATGTACAGGAGCCTTTTAAAGATGTTAGCAAAAAAATTGATGAAAAAAAATTTAAGTCAAAATCCTCTTATTATGAGGGCTCATGTACCGATTTTTAAAAATTGAGTTATATTACCGTTCTCCGTCTCAAATTGAAGGTTTTGTCTTTAGAAACAACTTTTGTTTTGGACTTTTTCCAAATTTTGCGTTTCCGATGTACAGGAGCCTTTTAAAGATGTTAGCAAAAAAATTGATGAAAAAAAATTTAAGTCAAAATCCTCTTATTATGAGGGCTCACATACCGATTTTTAAAAATTGAGTTATATTCACCGTTCTCCGTCTCAAATTGAAGGTTTTGTCTTTAGAAACAACTTTTGTTTTGGACTTTTTCCAAATTTTGCGTTTTCGATGTACAGGAGCCTTTTAAAGATGTTAGCAAAAAAAATTGATGAAAAAAAATTTAAGTCAAAATCCTCTTATTATGAGGGCTCATGTACCGATTTTTAAAAATTGAGTTATATTACCGTTCTCCGTCTCAAATTGAAGGTTTTGTCTTTAGAAACAACTTTTGTTTTGGACTTTTTCCAAATTTTGCGTTTCCGATGTACAGGAGCCTTTTAAAGATGTTAGCAAAAAAAATTGATGAAAAAAAATTTAAGTCAAAATCCTCTTATTATGAGGGCTCATGTACCGATTTTTAAAAATTGAGTTATATTACCGTTCTCCGTCTCAAATTGAAGGTTTTGTCTTTAGAAACAACTTTTGTTTTGGACTTTTTCCAAATTTTGCGTTTTCGATGTACAGGAGCCTTTTAAAGATGTTAGCAAAAAAAATTTAAGTCAAAATCCTCTTATTATGAGGGCTCATGTACCGATTTTTAAAAATTGAGTTATATTACCGTTCTCCGTCTCAAATTGAAGGTTTTGTCTTTAGAAACAACTTTTGTTTTGGACTTTTTCCAAATTTTGCGTTTTCGATGTACAGGAGCCTTTTAAAGATGTTAGCAAAAAAAATTGATGAAAAAAAATTTAAGCCAAAATCCTCTTATTATGAGGGCTCATGTACCGATTTTTCAAAATTAAGCTAGATCACGGTTCTCCGTCTCAAATTGAAGGTTTTGTCTTTAGAAACAACTTTTGTTTTGGACTTTTTCCAAATTTTGCGTTTCCGATGTACAGGAGCCTTTTAAAGATGTTAGCAAAAAAAAATTGATGAAAAAAAATTTCAGCCAAAATCCTCTTATTATGAGGGCTCATGTACCCATTTTTAAAAATTGAGTTATATTACCGTTCTCCGTCTCAAATTGAAGGTTTTGTCTTTAGAAACAACTTTTGTTTTGGACTTTTTCCAAATTTTGCGTTTTCGATGTACAGGAGCCTTTTAAAGATGTTAGCAAAAAAAAATTTCAGCCAAAATCCTCTTATTATGAGGGCTCATGTACCGATTTTTAAAAATTGAGTTATATTACCGTTCTCCGTCTCAAATTGAAGGTTTTGTCTTTAGAAACAACTTTTGTTTTGGACTTTTTCCAAATTTTGCGTTTCCGATGTACAGGAGCCTTTTAAAGATGTTAGCAAAAAAAATTTCAGCCAAAATCCTCTTATTATGAGGGCTCATGTACCGATTTTTAAAAATTGAGTTATATTACCGTTCTCCGTCTCAAATTGAAGGTTTTGTCTTTAGAAACAACTTTTGTTTTGGACTTTTTCCAAATTTTGCGTTTCCGATGTACAGGAGCCTTTTAAAGATTTTAGCAAAAAAAATTTTAGCCAAAATCCTCTTATTATGAGGGCTCATGTAGAGATTTTTAAAAATTGAGTTATATTACCGTTCTCCGTCTCAAATTGAAGGTTTTGTCTTTAGAAACAACTTTTGTTTTGGACTTTTTCCAAATTTTGCGTTTCCGATGTACAGGAGCCTTTTAAAGATGTTAGCAAAAAAAAAAAAAAATTTCAGCCAAAATCCTCTTATTATGAGGGCTCATGTACCGATTTTTAAAAATTGAGTTATATTACCGTTCTCCGTCTCAAATTGAAGGTTTTGTCTTTAGAAACAACTTTTGTTTTGGACTTTTTCCAAATTTTGCGTTTTCGATGTACAGGAGCCTTTTAAAGATGTTAGCAAAAAAAATTGATCAAAAAAAATTTAAGTCAAAATCCTCTTATTATGAGGGCTCATGTAGAGATTTTTAAAAATTGAGTTATATTACCGTTCTCCGTCTCAAATTGAAGGTTTTGTCTTTAGAAACAACTTTTGTTTTGGACTTTTTCCAAATTTTGCGTTTTCGATGTACAGGAGCCTTTTAAAGATGTTAGCAAAAAAAATTTCAGCCAAAATCCTCTTATTATGAGGGCTCATGTACCGATTTTTAAAAATTGAGTTATATTACCGTTCTCCGTCTCAAATTGAAGGTTTTGTCTTTAGAAACAACTTTTGTTTTGGACTTTTTCCAAATTTTGCGTTTCCGATGTACAGGAGCCTTTTAAAGATGTTAGCAAAAAAAATTTCAGCCAAAATCCTCTTATTATGAGGGCTCATGTACCGATTTTTAAAAATTGAGTTATATTACCGTTCTCCGTCTCAAATTGAAGGTTTTGTCTTTAGAAACAACTTTTGTTTTGGACTTTTTCCAAATTTTGCGTTTTCGATGTACAGGAGCCTTTTAAAGATGTTAGCAAAAAAAATTGATGAAAAAAAATTTAAGTCAAAATCCTCTTATTATGAGGGCTCATGTACCGATTTTTGAAAATTGAGTTAGATCACCGTTCTCCGTCTCAAATTGAAGGTTTTGTCTTTAGAAACAACTTTTGTTTTGGACTTTTTCTAAATTTTGCGTTTCCGATGTACAGGAGCTTTTTAAAGATGTTAGCAAAAAAATTTCAGCCAAAATCCTCTTATTATGAGGGCTCATGTACCCATTTTTGAAAATTGAGTTATATTACCGTTCTCCGTCTCAAATTGAAGGTTTTGTCTTTAGAAACAACTTTTGTTTTGGACTTTTTCCAAATTTTGCGTTTTCGATGTACAGGAGCCTTTTAAAGATGTTAGCAAAAAAAATTTCAGCCAAAATCCTCTTATTATGAGGGCTCATGTACCGATTTTTAAAAATTGAGTTATATTACCGTTCTCCGTCTCAAATTGAAGGTTTTGTCTTTAGAAACAACTTTTGTTTTGGACTTTTTCCAAATTTTGCGTTTTCGATGTACAGGAGCCTTTTAAAGATGTTAGCAAAAAAAATTGATCAAAAAAAATTTAAGTCAAAATCCTCTTATTATGAGGGCTCATGTACAGATTTTTGAAAATTGAGTTATATTACCGTTCTCCGTCTCAAATTGAAGGTTTTGTCTTTAGAAACAACTTTTGTTTTGGACTTTTTCCAAATTTTGCGTTTCCGATGTACAGGAGCCTTTTAAAGATGTTAGCAAAAAAAATTGATCAAAAAAAATTCAACCAAAATCCTCTTATTATGAGGGCTCATGTACCCATTTTTGAAAATTGAGTTAGATTACCGTTCTCCGTCTCAAATTGAAGGTTTTGTCTTTAGAAACAACTTTTGTTTTGGACTTTTTCCAAATTTTGCGTTTTCGATGTACAGGAGCCTTTTAAAGATGTTAGCAAAAAAAATTGATCAAAAAAAATTTAAGCCAAAATCCTCTTATTATGAGGGCTCATGTACCGATTTTTAAAAATTGAGTTATATTACCGTTCTCCGTCTCAAATTGAAGGTTTTGTCTTTAGAAACAACTTTTGTTTTGGACTTTTTCCAAATTTTGCGTTTCCGATGTACAGGAGCCTTTTAAAGATGTTAGCAAAAAAAATTGATGAAAAAAAATTTAAGCCAAAATCCTCTTATTATGAGGGCTCACATACCCATTTTTCAAAATTGAGTTATATTACCGTTCTCCGTCTCAAATTGAAGGTTTTGTCTTTAGAAACAACTTTTGTTTTGGACTTTTTCCAAATTTTGCGTTTCCGATGTACAGGAGCCTTTTAAAGATGTTAGCAAAAAAAATTGATGAAAAAAAATTTAAGTCAAAATCCTCTTATTATGAGGGCTCATGTACCGATTTTTAAAAATTGAGTTATATTACCGTTCTCCGTCTCAAATTGAAGGTTTTGTCTTTAGAAACAACTTTTGTTTTGGACTTTTTCCAAATTTTGCGTTTTCGATGTACAGGAGCCTTTTAAAGATGTTAGCAAAAAAAATTGATGAAAAAAAATTTAAGCCAAAATCCTCTTATTATGAGGGCTCATGTACCCATTTTTAAAAATTGAGTTATATTACCGTTCTCCGTCTCAAATTGAAGGTTTTGTCTTTAGAAACAACTTTTGTTTTGGACTTTTTCCAAATTTTGCGTTTCCGATGTACAGGAGCCTTTTAAAGATGTTAGCAAAAAAAATTGATCAGCTAAAATCCTCTTATTATGAGGGCTCATGTAGAGATTTTTAAAAATTGAGTTATATTACCGTTCTCCGTCTCAAATTGAAGGTTTTTTCTTTAGAAACAACTTTTGTTTTGGACTTTTTCCAAATTTTGCGTTTTCGATGTACAGGAGCCTTTTAAAGATGTTAGCAAAAAAAATTGATGAAAAAAAATTTAAGTCAAAATCCTCTTATTATGAGGGCTCATGTACCGATTTTTAAAAATTGAGTTATATTACTGTTCTCCGTCTCAAATTGAAGGTTTTGTCTTTAGAAACAACTTTTGCTTTGGACTTTTTCCAAATTTTGCGTTTTCGATGTACAGGAGCCTTTTAAAGATGTTAGCAAAAAAAATTGATGAAAAAAAATTTAAGCCAAAATCCTCTTATTATGAGGGCTCATGTAGAGATTTTTAAAAATTGAGTTATATTACCGTTCTCCGTCTCAAATTGAAGGTTTTGTCTTTAGAAACAACTTTTGTTTTGGACTTTTTCCAAATTTTGCGTTTCCGATGTACAGGAGCCTTTTAAAGATGTTAGCAAAAAAAATTGATCAAAAAAAATTTAAGCCAAAATCCTCTTATTATGAGGGCTCATGTAGAGATTTTTAAAAATTGAGTTATATTACCGTTCTCCGTCTCAAATTGAAGGTTTTGTCTTTAGAAACAACTTTTGTTTTGGACTTTTTCCAAATTTTGCGTTTTCGATGTACAGGAGCCTTTTAAAGATGTTAGCAAAAAAAATTGATGAAAAAAAATTTAAGCCAAAATCCTCTTATTATGAGGGCTCAGGTAGAGATTTTTAAAAATTGAGTTATATTACCGTTCTCCGTCTCAAATTGAAGGTTTTGTCTTTAGAAACAACTTTTGCTTTGGACTTTTTCCAAATTTTGCGTTTTCGATGTACAGGAGCCTTTTAAAGATGTTAGCAAAAAAAATTGATGAAAAAAAATTTCAGCCAAAATCCTCTTATTATGAGGGCTCATGTACCGATTTTTAAAAATTGAGTTATATTACCGTTCTCCGTCTCAAATTGAAGGTTTTGTCTTTAGAAACAACTTTTGTTTTGGACTTTTTCCAAATTTTGCGTTTTCGATGTACAGGAGCCTTTTAAAGATGTTAGCAAAAAAAATTGATGAAAAAAAATTTCAGCCAAAATCCTCTTATTATGAGGGCTCATGTAGAGATTTTTAAAAATTGAGTTATATTACCGTTCTCCGTCTCAAATTGAAGGTTTTGTCTTTAGAAACAACTTTTGCTTTGGACTTTTTCCAAATTTTGCGTTTCCGATGTACAGGAGCCTTTTAAAGATGTTAGCAAAAAAAATTTCAGCCAAAATCCTCTTATTATGAGGGCTCATGTACCGATTTTTAAAAATTGAGTTATATTACCGTTCTCCGTCTCAAATAGAAGGTTTTAATGTTAGAAACAACTTTTGTTTTGGACTTTTTCCAAATTTTGCGTTTCCGATGTACAGGAGCCTTTTAAAGATGTTAGCAAAAAAAAATTGATGAAAAAAAATTTAAGTCAAAATCCTCTTATTATGAGGGCTTACATACCGATTTTTCAAAATTTTTTCAACTTTTGTAGATCACGGGTCTCCGTCTCAAATTGAAGGTTTTGTCTTTAGAAACAACTTTTGTTTTGGACTTTTTCCAAATTTTGCGTTTTCGATGTACAGGAGCCTTTTAAAGATGTTAGCAAAAAAAATTGATGAAAAAAAATTTAAGCCAAAATCCTCTTATTATGAGGGCTCACATACCCATTTTTCAAAATTGAGTTATATTACCGTTCTCCGTCTCAAATTGAAGGTTTTGTCTTTAGAAACAACTTTTGTTTTGGACTTTTTCCAAATTTTGCGTTTTCGATGTACAGGAGCCTTTTAAAGATGTTAGCAAAAAAAATTGATGAAAAAAAATTTAAGTCAAAATCCTCTTATTATGAGGGCTCAGGTAGAGATTTTTAAAAATTGAGTTATATTACCGTTCTCCGTCTCAAATTGAAGGTTTTGTCTTTAGAAACAACTTTTGTTTTGGACTTTTTCCAAATTTTGCGTTTCCGATGTACAGGAGCCTTTTAAAGATGTTAGCAAAAAAAATTGATGAAAAAAAATTTAAGTCAAAATCCTCTTATTATGAGGGCTCATGTACCCATTTTTAAAAATTGAGTTATATTACCGTTCTCCGTCTCAAATTGAAGGTTTTGTCTTTAGAAACAACTTTTGTTTTGGACTTTTTCCAAATTTTGCGTTTTCGATGTACAGGAGCCTTTTAAAGATGTTAGCAAAAAAAATTGATGAAAAAAAATTTAAGTCAAACCGATTACCTATTTTTCAAAATTTTTTCAACTTTTGTAGATCACGGTTCTCCAGTCTCAAATTGAAGGTTTTGTCTTTAGAAACAACTTTTGTTTTGGACTTTTTCCAAATTTTGCGTTTCCGATGTACAGGAGCCATTTAAAGATGTTAGCAAAAAAAAATTGATTAAAAAAAAATCCTCTTATTATGAGGGCTCATGTACCCATTTTTAAAAATTGAGTTATATTACCGTTCTCCGACTCAAATTGAAGGTTTTGTCTTTAGAAACAACTTTTGTTTTGGACTTTTTCCAAATTTTGCGTTTTCGATGTACAGGAGCCTTTTAAAGATGTTAGCAAAAAAAATTGATGAAAAAAAATTTCAGCCAAAATCCTCTTATTATGAGGGCTCATGTACCGATTTTTAAAAATTGAGTTATATTACCGTTCTCCGTCTCAAATTGAAGGTTTTGTCTTTAGAAACAACTTTTGTTTTGGACTTTTTCCAAATTTTGCGTTTCCGATGTACAGGAGCCTTTTAAAGATGTTAGCAAAAAAAATTTCAGCCAAAATCCTCTTATTATGAGGGCTCATGTACCGATTTTTAAAAATTGAGTTATATTACCGTTCTCCGTCTCAAATTGAAGGTTTTGTCTTTAGAAACAACTTTTGTTTTGGACTTTTTCCAAATTTTGCGTTTCCGATGTACAGGAGCCTTTTAAAGATGTTAGCAAAAAAAAAAATTGATAAAAAAAAAATTTCAGCAAAAATCCTCTTATTATGAGGGCTCACATACCGATTTTTCAAAATTTTTTCAACTTTTGTAGATCACGGTTCTCCGTCTCAAATTGAAGGTTTTGTCTTTAGAAACAACTTTTGTTTTGGACTTTTTCCAAATTTTGCGTTTTCGATGTACAGGAGCCTTTTAAAGATGTTAGCAAAAAAAATTGATCAAAAAAAATTTCAGCCAAAATCCTCTTATTATGAGGGCTCATGTACCGATTTTTAAAAATTGAGTTATATTACCGTTCTCCGTCTCAAATTGAAGGTTTTGTCTTTAGAAACAACTTTTGTTTTGGACTTTTTCCAAATTTTGCGTTTTCGATGTACAGGAGCCTTTTAAAGATGTTAGCAAAAAAAATTGATGAAAAAAAATTTCAGCCAAAATCCTCTTATTATGAGGGCTCATGTACCCATTTTTGTAAATTTTTTCAACTTTTGTAGATCACCGTTCTCCGTCTCAAATTGAAGGTTTTGTCTTTAGAAACAACTTTTGTTTTGGACTTTTTCCAAATTTTGCGTTTTCGATGTACAGGAGCCTTTTAAAGATGTTAGCAAAAAAAATTGATGAAAAAAAATTTCAGCCAAAATCCTCTTATTATGAGGGCTCATGTACCCATTTTTGAAAATTGAGCTATATTACCGTTCTCCGTCTCAAATTGAAGGTTTTGTCTTTAGAAACAACTTTTGTTTTGGACTTTTTCCAAATTTTGCGTTTTCGATGTACAGGAGCCTTTTAAAGATGTTAGCAAAAAAAATTGATGAAAAAAAATTTCAGCCAAAATCCTCTTATTATGAGGGCTCATGTACCCATTTTTGAAAATTGAGCTATATTACCGTTCTCCGTCTCAAATTGAAGGTTTTGTCTTTAGAAACAACTTTTGTTTTGGACTTTTTCCAAATTTTGCGTTTTCGATGTACAGGAGCCTTTTAAAGATGTTAGCAAAAAAAATTGATGAAAAAAAATTTCAGCCAAAATCCTCTTATTATGAGGGCTCATGTACCGATTTTTAAAAATTGAGTTATATTACCGTTCTCCGTCTCAAATTGAAGGTTTTGTCTTTAGAAACAACTTTTGTTTTGGACTTTTTCCAAATTTTGCGTTTTCGATGTACAGGAGCCTTTTAAAGATGTTAGCAAAAAAAATTGATGAAAAAAAATTTCAGCCAAAATCCTCTTATTATGAGGGCTCATGTACCGATTTTTAAAAATTGAGTTATATTACCGTTCTCCGTCTCAAATTGAAGGTTTTGTCTTTAGAAACAACTTTTGTTTTGGACTTTTTCCAAATTTTGCGTTTTCGATGTACAGGAGCCTTTTAAAGATGTTAGCAAAAAAAATTGATCAGCCAAAATCCTCTTATTATGAGGGCTCATGTACCCATTTTTGAAAATTGAGTTATATTACCGTTCTCCGTCTCAAATTGAAGGTTTTGTCTTTAGAAACAACTTTTGTTTTGGACTTTTTCCAAATTTTGCGTTTTCGATGTACAGGAGCCTTTTAAAGATGTTAGCAAAAAAAATTGATGAAAAAAAATTTCAACCAAAATCCTCTTATTATGAGGGCTCATGTACCCATTTTTGAAAATTGAGTTATATTACCGTTCTCCGTCTCAAATTGAAGGTTTTGTCTTTAGAAACAACTTTTGTTTTGGACTTTTTCCAAATTTTGCGTTTCCGATGTACAGGAGCCTTTTAAAGATGTTAGCAAAAAAAATTTCAGCCAAAATCCTCTTATTATGAGGGCTCATGTACCGATTTTTAAAAATTGAGTTATATTACCGTTCTCCGTCTCAAATTGAAGGTTTTGTCTTTAGAAACAACTTTTGTTTTGGACTTTTTCCAAATTTTGCGTTTCCGATGTACAGGAGCCTTTTAAAGATGTTAGCAAAAAAAATTTCAGCCAAAATCCTCTTATTATGAGGGCTCATGTACCGATTTTTAAAAATTGAGTTATATTACCGTTCTCCGTCTCAAATTGAAGGTTTTGTCTTTAGAAACAACTTTTGTTTTGGACTTTTTCCAAATTTTGCGTTTCCGATGTACAGGAGCCTTTTAAAGATGTTAGCAAAAAAAATTGATGAAAAAAAATTTAAGTCAAAATCCTCTTATTATGAGGGCTCATGTACCGATTTTTAAAAATTGAGTTATATTACCGTTCTCCGTCTCAAATTGAAGGTTTTGTCTTTAGAAACAACTTTTGTTTTGGACTTTTTCCAAATTTTGCGTTTCCGATGTACAGGAGCCTTTTAAAGATGTTAGCAAAAAAAAAATTAAGTCAAAATCCTCTTATTATGAGGGCTCATGTACCCATTTTTGAAAATTGAGCTATATTACCGTTCTCCGTCTCAAATTGAAGGTTTTGTCTTTAGAAACAACTTTTGTTTTGGACTTTTTCCAAATTTTGCGTTTCCGATGTACAGGAGCCTTTTAAAGATGTTAGCAAAAAAAATTTCAGCCAAAATCCTCTTATTATGAGGGCTCATGTACCGATTTTTAAAAATTGAGTTATATTACCGTTCTCCGTCTCAAATTGAAGGTTTTGTCTTTAGAAACAACTTTTGTTTTGGACTTTTTCCAAATTTTGCGTTTCCGATGTACAGGAGCCTTTTAAAGATGTTAGCAAAAAAAATTTCAGCCAAAATCCTCTTATTATGAGGGCTCATGTACCGATTTTTAAAAATTGAGTTATATTACCGTTCTCCGTCTCAAATTGAAGGTTTTGTCTTTAGAAACAACTTTTGTTTTGGACTTTTTCCAAATTTTGCGTTTCCGATGTACAGGAGCCTTTTAAAGATGTTAGCAAAAAAAATTGATGAAAAAAAATTTAAGCCAAAATCCTCTTATTATGAGGGCTCATGTACCGATTTTTAAAAATTGAGTTATATTACCGTTCTCCGTCTCAAATTGAAGGTTTTGTCTTTAGAAACAACTTTTGTTTTGGACTTTTTCCAAATTTTGCGTTTCCGATGTACAGGAGCCTTTTAAAGATGTTAGCAAAAAAAATTGATGAAAAAAAATTTAAGCCAAAATCCTCTTATTATGAGGGCTCATGTACCGATTTTTAAAAATTGAGTTATATTACCGTTCTCCGTCTCAAATTGAAGGTTTTGTCTTTAGAAACAACTTTTGTTTTGGACTTTTTCCAAATTTTGCGTTTTCGATGTACAGGAGCCTTTTAAAGATGTTAGCAAAAAAAATTTCAGTCAAAATCCTCTTATTATGAGGGCTCATGTACCGATTTTTAAAAATTGAGTTATATTACCGTTCTCCGTCTCAAATTGAAGGTTTTGTCTTTAGAAACAACTTTTGTTTTGGACTTTTTCCAAATTTTGCGTTTCCGATGTACAGGAGCCTTTTAAAGATGTTAGCAAAAAAAATTGATAAAAAAAAATTTCAGCCAAAATCCTCTTATTATGAGGGCTCATGTACATTTTTAAAAATTGAGTTAATCCTCTTCTCAAATTAAGGTTTTGAGGGCTCCAAATACCGATGTACAGGAGCCTTTAAAAAATTGAGTTATATTACCGTTCTCCGTCTCAAATTGAAGGTTTTGTCTTTAGAAACAACTTTTGTTTTGGACTTTTTCCAAATTTTGCGTTTCCGATGTACAGGAGCCTTTTAAAGATGTTAGCAAAAAAAATTTCAGCCAAAATCCTCTTATTATGAGGGCTCATGTACCGATTTTTAAAAATTGAGTTATATTACCGTTCTCCGTCTCAAATTGAAGGTTTTGTCTTTAGAAACAACTTTTGTTTTGGACTTTTTCCAAATTTTGCGTTTCCGATGTACAGGAGCCTTTTAAAGATGTTAGCAAAAAAAATTGATGAAAAAAAATTTAAGTCAAAATCCTCTTATTATGAGGGCTCACATACCGATTTTTAAAAATTTTTTCAACTTTTGTAGATCACGGTTCTCCGTCTCAAATTGAAGGTTTTGTCTTTAGAAACAACTTTTGTTTTGGACTTTTTCCAAATTTTGCGTTTCCGATGTACAGGAGCCTTTTAAAGATGTTAGCAAAAAAAATTGATGAAAAAAAATTTAAGTCAAAATCCTCTTATTATGAGGGCTCACATACCAATTTTTAAAAATTTTTTCAACTTTTGTAGATCACGGTTCTCCGTCTCAAATTGAAGGTTTTGTCTTTAGAAACAACTTTTGTTTTGGACTTTTTCCAAATTTTGCGTTTCCGATGTACAGGAGCCTTTTAAAGATGTTAGCAAAAAAATTGATGAAAAAAAATTTAAGCCAAAATCCTCTTATTATGAGGGCTCACATACCCATTTTTCAAAATTGAGTTATATTACCGTTCTCCGTCTCAAATTGAAGGTTTTGTCTTTAGAAACAACTTTTGTTTTGGACTTTTTCCAAATTTTGCGTTTCCGATGTACAGGAGCCTTTTAAAGATGTTAGCAAAAAAAATTTAAGCCAAAATCCTCTTATTATGAGGGCTCACATACCGATTTTTAAAAATTGAGTTATATTACCGTTCTCCGTCTCAAATTGAAGGTTTTGTCTTTAGAAACAACTTTTGTTTTGGACTTTTTCCAAATTTTGCGTTTCCGATGTACAGGAGCCTTTTAAAGATGTTAGCAAAAAAAATTGATGAAAAAAAATTTAAGTCAAAATCCTCTTATTATGAGGGCTCATGTACCGATTTTTAAAAATTGAGTTATATTACCGTTCTCCGTCTCAAATTGAAGGTTTTGTCTTTAGAAACAACTTTTGTTTTGGACTTTTTCCAAATTTTGCGTTTTCGATGTACAGGAGCCTTTTAAAGATGTTAGCAAAAAAAATTGATGAAAAAAAATTTAAGTCAAAATCCTCTTATTATGAGGGCTCATGCAGAGATTTTTAAAAATTGAGTTATATTACCGTTCTCCGTCTCAAATTGAAGGTTTTGTCTTTAGAAACAACTTTTGTTTTGGACTTTTTCCAAATTTTGCGTTTTCGATGTACAGGAGCCTTTTAAAGATGTTAGCAAAAAAAATTGATGAAAAAAAATTTAAGTCAAAATCCTCTTATTATGAGGGCTCATGTACCCATTTTTAAAAATTGAGTTATATAGATCACCGTTCTCCGTCTCAAATTGAAGGTTTTGTCTTTAGAAACAACTTTTGTTTTGGACTTTTTCCAAATTTTGCGTTTTCGATGTACAGGAGCCTTTTAAAGATGTTAGCAAAAAAAAAAAATTTAGCCAAAATCCTCTTATTATGAGGGCTCATGTACCGATTTTTAAAAATTGAGTTATATTACCGTTCTCCGTCTCAAATTGAAGGTTTTGTCTTTAGAAACAACTTTTGTTTTGGACTTTTTCCAAATTTTGCGTTTTCGATGTACAGGAGCCTTTTAAAGATGTTAGCAAAAAAAATTGATGAAAAAAAATTTAAGTCAAAATCCTCTTATTATGAGGGCTCATGTACCCATTTTTAAAAATTGAGTTATATTACCGTTCTCCGACTCAAATTGAAGGTTTTGTCTTTAGAAACAACTTTTGTTTTGGACTTTTTCCAAATTTTGCGTTTTCGATGTACAGGAGCCTTTTAAAGATGTTAGCAAAAAAAATTGATGAAAAAAAATTTAAGTCAAAATCCTCTTATTATGAGGGCTCACATACCGATTTTTAAAAATTGAGTTATATTACTGTTCTCCGTCTCAAATTGAAGGTTTTGTCTTTAGAAACAACTTTTGTTTTGGACTTTTTCCAAATTTTGCGTTTTCGATGTACAGGAGCCTTTTAAAGATGTTAGCAAAAAAAATTGATGAAAAAAAATTTAAGCCAAAATCCTCTTATTATGAGGGCTCATGTACCGATTTTTAAAAATTGAGTTATATTACCGTTCTCCGTCTCAAATTGAAGGTTTTGTCTTTAGAAACAACTTTTGTTTTGGACTTTTTCCAAATTTTGCGTTTTCGATGTACAGGAGCCTTTTAAAGATGTTAGCAAAAAAAATTGATGAAAAAAAATTTAAGTCAAAATCCTCTTATTATGAGGGCTCATGTACCGATTTTTAAAAATTGAGTTATATTACCGTTCTCCGTCTCAAATTGAAGGTTTTGTCTTTAGAAACAACTTTTGTTTTGGACTTTTTCCAAATTTTGCGTTTTCGATGTACAGGAGCCTTTTAAAGATGTTAGCAAAAAAAATTGATGAAAAAAAATTTAAGTCAAAATCCTCTTATTATGAGGGCTCATGTAGAGATTTTTAAAAATTGAGTTATATTACCGTTCTCCGTCTCAAATTGAAGGTTTTGTCTTTAGAAACAACTTTTGTTTTGGACTTTTTCCAAATTTTGCGTTTTCGATGTACAGGAGCCTTTTAAAGATGTTAGCAAAAAAAATTTCAGCCAAAATCCTCTTATTATGAGGGCTCATGTACCGATTTTTAAAAATTGAGTTATATTACCGTTCTCCGTCTCAAATTGAAGGTTTTGTCTTTAGAAACAACTTTTGTTTTGGACTTTTTCCAAATTTTGCGTTTCCGATGTACAGGAGCCTTTTAAAGATGTTAGCAAAAAAAATTTCAGCCAAAATCCTCTTATTATGAGGGCTCATGTACCGATTTTTAAAAATTGAGTTATATTACCGTTCTCCGTCTCAAATTGAAGGTTTTGTCTTTAGAAACAACTTTTGTTTTGGACTTTTTCCAAATTTTGCGTTTTCGATGTACAGGAGCCTTTTAAAGATGTTAGCAAAAAAAAATTGATGAAAAAAAATTTAAGTCAAAATCCTCTTATTATGAGGGCTCATGTAGAGATTTTTAAAAATTGAGTTATATTACCGTTCTCCGTCTCAAATTGAAGGTTTTGTCTTTAGAAACAACTTTTGTTTTGGACTTTTTCCAAATTTTGCGTTTTCGATGTACAGGAGCCTTTTAAAGATGTTTGCAAAAAATATTGATGACAAATAATTTAAGTAAAAATCCTCTTATTATGAGGGCTCATGCAGAGATTTTTAAAAATTGAGTTATATTACCGTTCTCCGTCTCAAATTGAAGGTTTTGTCTTTAGAAACAACTTTTGTTTTGGACTTTTTCCAAATTTTGCGTTTTCGATGTACAGGAGCCTTTTAAAGATGTTAGCAAAAAAAATTGATGAAAAAAAATTTAAGCCAAAATCCTCTTATTATGAGGGCTCATGTACCGATTTTTAAAAATTGAGTTATATTACCGTTCTCCGTCTCAAATTGAAGGTTTTGGCATTAGAAACAACTTTTGTTTTGGACTTTTTCCAAATTTTGCGTTTTCGATGTACAGGAGCCTTTTAAAGATGTTAGCAAAAAAAATTGATGAAAAAAAATTTAAGTCAAAATCCTCTTATTATGAGGGCTCATGTAGAGATTTTTAAAAATTGAGTTATATTACCGTTCTCCGTCTCAAATTGAAGGTTTTGTCTTTAGAAACAACTTTTGTTTTGGACTTTTTCCAAATTTTGCGTTTTCGATGTACAGGAGCCTTTTAAAGATGTTAGCAAAAAAAATTGATGAAAAAAAATTTAAGTCAAAATCCTCTTATTATGAGGGCTCATGTACCGATTTTTAAAAATTGAGTTATATTACCGTTCTCCGTCTCAAATTGAAGGTTTTGTCTTTAGAAACAACTTTTGTTTTGGACTTTTTCCAAATTTTGCGTTTTCGATGTACAGGAGCCTTTTAAAGATGTTAGCAAAAAAAATTGATGAAAAAAAATTTAAGTCAAAATCCTCTTATTATGAGGGCTCATGTAGACCGATTTTTAAAAATTGAGTTATATTACCGTTCTCCGTCTCAAATTGAAGGTTTTGTCTTTAGAAACAACTTTTGTTTTGGACTTTTTCCAAATTTTGCGTTTTCGATGTACAGGAGCCTTTTAAAGATGTTAGCAAAAAAAATTGATGAAAAAAAATTTAAGTCAAAATCCTCTTATTATGAGGGCTCATGTACCGATTTTTGAAAATTGAGTTAGGTCACCGTTCTCCGTCTCAAATTGAAGGTTTTATCTTTAAAAACAACTTTTGTTTTGGACTTTTTCCAAATTTTGCGTTTTCGATGTACAGGAGCCTTTTTAAGATGTTAGCAAAAAAAATTGATGAAAAAAAATTTTAGCCAAAATCCTCTTATTATGAGGGCTCATGTACCGATTTTTAAAAATTGAGTTACATTACCGTTCTCCGTCTCAAATTGAAGGTTTTGTCTTTAGAAACAACTTTTGTTTTGGACTTTTTCCAAATTTTGCGTTTTCGATGTACAGGAGCCTTTTAAAGATGTTAGCAAAAAAAATTGATGAAAAAAAATTTAAGTCAAAATCCTCTTATTATGAGGGCTCATGTACCGATTTTTAAAAATTGAGTTATATTACCGTTCTCCGTCTCAAATTGAAGGTTTTGTCTTTAGAAACAACTTTTGTTTTGGACTTTTTCCAAATTTTGCGTTTTCGATGTACAGGAGCCTTTTAAAGATGTTAGCAAAAAAAATTGATGAAAAAAAATTTAAGTCAAAATCCTCTTATTATGAGGGCTCATACCGATTTTTAAAAATTGAGTTATATTACCGTTCTCCGTCTCAAATTGAAGGTTTTGTCTTT
The DNA here is from genome assembly GCF_036172545.1 of Culicoides brevitarsis. Taxonomy (NCBI): domain Eukaryota; kingdom Metazoa; phylum Arthropoda; class Insecta; order Diptera; family Ceratopogonidae; genus Culicoides; species Culicoides brevitarsis. The sequence goes on along the minus strand of NC_087086.1, from coordinate 39,866,397 downwards.
AGAAACAACTTTTGTTTTGGACTTTTTCCAAATTTTGCGTTTTCGATGTACAGGAGCCTTTTAAAGATGTTAGCAAAAAAAATTTAAGTCAAAATCCTCTTATTATGAGGGCTCACATACCGATTTTTAAAAATTGAGTTATATTACCGTTCTCCGTCTCAAATTGAAGGTTTTGTCTTTAGAAACAACTTTTGTTTTGGACTTTTTCCAAATTTTGCGTTTTCGATGTACAGGAGCCTTTTAAAGATGTTAGCAAAAAAAATTGATGAAAAAAAATTTAAGCCAAAATCCTCTTATTATGAGGGCTCATTTACCGATTTTTAAAAATTGAGTTATATTACCGTTCTCCGTCTCAAATTGAAGGTTTTGTCTTTAGAAACAACTTTTGTTTTGGACTTTTTCCAAATTTTGCGTTTTCGATGTACAGGAGCCTTTTAAAGATGTTAGCAAAAAAAATTGATGAAAAAAAATTTCAGTCAAAATCCTCTTATTATGAGGGCTCACATACCGATTTTTAAAAATTGAGTTATATTACCGTTCTCCGTCTCAAATTGAAGGTTTTGTCTTTAGAAACAACTTTTGTTTTGGACTTTTTCCAAATTTTGCGTTTTCGATGTACAGGAGCCTTTTAAAGATGTTAGCAAAAAAAATTGATGAAAAAAAATTTAAGTCAAAATCCTCTTATTATGAGGGCTCATGTACCCATTTTTAAAAATTGAGTTATATTACCGTTCTCCGACTCAAATTGAAGGTTTTGTCTTTAGAAACAACTTTTGTTTTGGACTTTTTCCAAATTTTGCGTTTTCGATGTACAGGAGCCTTTTAAAGATGTTAGCAAAAAAAATTGATGAAAAAAAATTTCAGTCAAAATCCTCTTATTATGAGGGCTCATGTACCGATTTTTAAAAATTGAGTTATATTACTGTTCTCCGTCTCAAATTGAAGGTTTTGTCTTTAGAAACAACTTTTGTTTTGGACTTTTTCCAAATTTTGCGTTTTCGATGTACAGGAGCCTTTTAAAGATGTTAGCAAAAAAAATTGATGAAAAAAAATTTAAGTCAAAATCCTCTTATTATGAGGGCTCATGTACCGATTTTTAAAAATTGAGTTATATTACCGTTCTCCGTCTCAAATTGAAGGTTTTGTCTTTAGAAACAACTTTTGTTTTGGACTTTTTCCAAATTTTGCGTTTTCGATGTACAGGAGCCTTTTAAAGATGTTAGCAAAAAAAATTGATGAAAAAAAATTTAAGTCAAAATCCTCTTATTATGAGGGCTCATGTACCGATTTTTAAAAATTGAGTTATATTACCGTTCTCCGTCTCAAATTGAAGGTTTTGTCTTTAGAAACAACTTTTGTTTTGGACTTTTTCCAAATTTTGCGTTTTCGATGTACAGGAGCCTTTTAAAGATGTTAGCAAAAAAAATTGATGAAAAAAAATTTAAGTCAAAATCCTCTTATTATGAGGGCTCATGTACCGATTTTTAAAAATTGAGTTATATTACCGTTCTCCGTCTCAAATTGAAGGTTTTGTCTTTAGAAACAACTTTTGTTTTGGACTTTTTCCAAATTTTGCGTTTTCGATGTACAGGAGCCTTTTAAAGATGTTAGCAAAAAAAATTGATGAAAAAAAATTTAAGCCAAAATCCTCTTATTATGAGGGCTCAGGTAGAGATTTTTAAAAATTGAGTTATATTACCGTTCTCCGTCTCAAATTGAAGGTTTTGTCTTTAGAAACAACTTTTGTTTTGGACTTTTTCCAAATTTTGCGTTTTCGATGTACAGGAGCCTTTTAAAGATGTTAGCAAAAAAAATTGATGAAAAAAAATTTAAGTCAAAATCCTCTTATTATGAGGGCTCATGTAGAGATTTTTAAAAATTGAGTTATATTACCGTTCTCCGTCTCAAATTGAAGGTTTTGTCTTTAGAAACAACTTTTGTTTTGGACTTTTTCCAAATTTTGCGTTTTCGATGTACAGGAGCCTTTTAAAGATGTTAGCAAAAAAAATTGATGAAAAAAAATTTAAGCCAAAATCCTCTTATTATGAGGGCTCAGGTAGAGATTTTTAAAAATTGAGTTATATTACCGTTCTCCGTCTCAAATTGAAGGTTTTGTCTTTAGAAACAACTTTTGTTTTGGACTTTTTCCAAATTTTGCGTTTTCGATGTACAGGAGCCTTTTAAAGATGTTAGCAAAAAAAATTGATGAAAAAAAATTTCAGCCAAAATCCTCTTATTATGAGGGCTCATGTACCGATTTTTAAAAATTGAGTTATATTACCGTTCTCCGTCTCAAATTGAAGGTTTTGTCTTTAGAAACAACTTTTGTTTTGGACTTTTTCCAAATTTTGCGTTTTCGATGTACAGGAGCCTTTTAAAGATGTTAGCAAAAAAAATTGATGAAAAAAAATTTAAGTCAAAATCCTCTTATTATGAGGGCTCATGTAGAGATTTTTAAAAATTGAGTTATATTACCGTTCTCCGTCTCAAATTGAAGGTTTTGTCTTTAGAAACAACTTTTGTTTTGGACTTTTTCCAAATTTTGCGTTTTCGATGTACAGGAGCCTTTTAAAGATGTTAGCAAAAAAAATTGATGAAAAAAAATTTAAGTCAAAATCCTCTTATTATGAGGGCTCATGTACCGATTTTTAAAAATTGAGTTATATTACCGTTCTACGTCTCAAATTGAAGGTTTTGTCTTTAGAAACAACTTTTGTTTTGGACTTTTTCCAAATTTTGCGTTTTCGATGTACAGGAGCCTTTTAAAGATGTTAGCGAAAAAAATTGATCAAAAAAAATTTCAGTCAAAATCCTCTTATTATGAGGGCTCATGTACCGATTTTTAAAAATTGAGTTATATTACCGTTCTCCGTCTCAAATTGAAGGTTTTGTCTTTAGAAACAACTTTTGCTTTGGACTTTTTCCAAATTTTGCGTTTTCGATGTACAGGAGCCTTTTAAAGATGTTAGCAAAAAAAATTGATGAAAAAAAATTTCAGCCAAAATCCTCTTATTATGAGGGCTCATGTAGAGATTTTTAAAAATTGAGTTATATTACCGTTCTCCGTCTCAAATTGAAGGTTTTGTCTTTAGAAACAACTTTTGTTTTGGACTTTTTCCAAATTTTGCGTTTTCGATGTACAGGAGCCTTTTAAAGATGTTAGCAAAAAAAATTGATGAAAAAAAATTTCAGCCAAAGTCCTCTTATTATGAGGGCTCATGTAGAGATTTTTAAAAATTGAGTTATATTACCGTTCTTCGTCTCAAATTGAAGGTTTTGTCATTAGAAACAACTTTTGTTTTGGACTTTTTCCAAATTTTGCGTTTCCGATGTACAGGAGCCTTTTAAAGATGTTAGCAAAAAAAATTGATGAAAAAAAATTTAAGTCAAAATCCTCTTATTATGAGGGCTCATGTACCGATTTTTAAAAATTGAGTTATATTACCGTTCTCCGTCTCAAATTGAAGGTTTTGTCTTTAGAAACAACTTTTGTTTTGGACTTTTTCCAAATTTTGCGTTTTCGATGTACAGGAGCCTTTTAAAGATGTTAGCAAAAAAAATTGATGAAAAAAAATTTAAGTCAAAATCCTCTTATTATGAGGGCTCATGTACCGATTTTTAAAAATTGAGTTATATTACCGTTCTCCGTCTCAAATTGAAGGTTTTGTCTTTAGAAACAACTTTTGTTTTGGACTTTTTCCAAATTTTGCGTTTTCGATGTACAGGAGCCTTTTAAAGATGTTAGCAAAAAAAATTGATGAAAAAAAATTTCAGCCAAAATCCTCTTATTATGAGGGCTCATGTAGAGATTTTTAAAAATTGAGTTATATTACCGTTCTCCGTCTCAAATTGAAGGTTTTGTCTTTAGAAACAACTTTTGTTTTGGACTTTTTCCAAATTTTGCGTTTTCGATGTACAGGAGCCTTTTAAAGATGTTAGCAAAAAAAATTGATGAAAAAAAATTTCAGCCAAAATCCTCTTATTATGAGGGCTCATGTAGAGATTTTTAAAAATTGAGTTATATTACCGTTCTCCGTCTCAAATTGAAGGTTTTGTCTTTAGAAACAACTTTTGTTTTGGACTTTTTCCAAATTTTGCGTTTTCGATGTACAGGAGCCTTTTAAAGATGTTAGCAAAAAAAATTGATGAAAAAAAATTTCAGCCAAAATCCTCTTATTATGAGGGCTCATGTAGAGATTTTTAAAAATTGAGTTATATTACCGTTCTCCGTCTCAAATTGAAGGTTTTGTCTTTAGAAACAACTTTTGTTTTGGACTTTTTCCAAATTTTGCGTTTTCGATGTACAGGAGCCTTTTAAAGATGTTAGCAAAAAAAATTTCAGCCAAAATCCTCTTATTATGAGGGCTCATGTACCCATTTTTTAAAAATTGAGTTAGATCACCGTTCTCCGTCTCAAATTGAAGGTTTTGTCTTTAGAAACAACTTTTGTTTTGGACTTTTTCCAAATTTTGCGTTTTCGATGTACAGGAGCCTTTTAAAGATGTTAGCAAAAAAAATTGATGAAAAAAAATTTCAGCCAAAATCCTCTTATTATGAGGGCTCATGTACCGATTTTTAAAAATTGAGTTAGATCACCGTTCTCCGTCTCAAATTGAAGGTTTTGTCTTTAGAAACAACTTTTGTTTTGGACTTTTTCCAAATTTTGCGTTTTCGATGTACAGGAGCCTTTTAAAGATGTTAGCAAAAAAAATTGATGAAAAAAAATTTCAGCCAAAATCCTCTTATTATGAGGGCTCATGTACCCATTTTTGAAAATTGAGTTATATTACCGTTCTCCGTCTCAAATTGAAGGTTTTGTCTTTAGAAACAACTTTTGTTTTGGACTTTTTCCAAATTTTGCGTTTTCGATGTACAGGAGCCTTTTAAAGATGTTAGCAAAAAAAATTGATGAAAAAAAATTTCAGCCAAAATCCTCTTATTATGAGGGCTCATTTAGAGATTTTTAAAAATTGAGTTATATTACCGTTCTCCGTCTCAAATTGAAGGTTTTGTCTTTAGAAACAACTTTTGTTTTGGACTTTTTCCAAATTTTGCGTTTTCGATGTACAGGAGCCTTTTAAAGATGTTAGCAAAAAAAATTGATGAAAAAAAATTTCAGCCAAAATCCTCTTATTATGAGGGCTCACATACCGATTTTTAAAAATTGAGTTAGATCACGGTTCTCCGTCTCAAATTGAAGGTTTTGTCTTTAGAAACAACTTTTGTTTTGGACTTTTTCCAAATTTTGCGTTTTCGATGTACAGGAGCCTTTTAAAGATGTTAGCAAAAAAAATTGATCAAAAAAAATTTCAGCCAAAATCCTCTTATTATGAGGGAAATTAATTTTCACTTCCAGCTAAATTTATCAAATTTAGGTTGAAAATTAATTTTGGATGGTTCATAACGATATTTTATATTTATAAGAAAAAGCGTTATAAAGCAAATTTTATCAAAAATTATTTAAGAAAGGACTTAATATTGACTTCTTTTATTTTAATTTCAATTTATTTTTATAAAAGGAACTACATTTCCGTTAAAAATTACTCACCATTTAATTTTTTCTTTATAAATACTTTTTTTTTTCTCAACAGATTCAGTTTCCTTTCAACTTTTGACAAAAAATGAAGCTTTTTTTACTCACCTGCTTCTGTTTGATCCGAATTTCGTTTCAAAACGCAACCATCAGCTACGATTGTCTTTCAATGAATTCCGAACATTGCTCTTTAACCAATATCAACTTTAACAAAACCGAAGAAACGCTAATTTTCAACTCAAATATCAGAGAAGAAGTCTTCCGAGTCACTGTTTCCAAGTCATCAATTTCCGTTTTAACGTCTGACTTTTGCAAATCCTTCCGGAACACGGAAATATTTAAATTACAATCGATTGCTTTGGAAAAAATCAACGAAAATGCCTTGGAATCATGTGAAAAATTAAGCAATTTCGACGCAATGAAGAATTATTTGCGATATTTGGATGAAAAAACCTTCAAATCAAACAAAAATCTCGAATATTTGTTCCTCAGCACGAACAAATTGCGATGTTTGCCCGTAAAAATTTTCCATGGACTCAAAAATTTAAAAGAACTTTACTTGTCGTATAATAATTTACGTTTTTTACATCCTGAAACATTTTCCGGGCTCACGGATCTTCGTCTTTTATCGCTGCAAAGCAACGAATTACTCGAGTTTGACGCGTCGGAAGTCGTGCGTCACTTATCGAAACTCAACACGATTCATTTGAAGTACAACGAGATCAAATGCAGCGAATTTCAGGAAATTTTAAAAGTTTTAAGGGAGAAAAATTTAACTTTTGACAGAACTTTAACGCAAAATGACTGCGAACCTGACGAGGAATACGAATTAAGAAATTCTTGCATGATGAAATTTGAAAAAAATGAAAAAAGTAAAAGCCGAAAATTAACAAAAAATTCGGTTTTAATAGCGATTTTTTATGTGAAAATTCTAATTCTACAGAAAAACTAAGAAAATTTCTTCAGCATAACGATTAATAGTTTATTATTGTCAACAATCAATCTTTTTCGTTACATTAAATTCAGTAAATAGTATTCTTTTTTTGTTGGAATGTTCGTTAGACAATTCAAAGCACAACTAAAACACACGATAAATAAACGAACTAACATTTTTTTAACATTTTTTTTAAATGCAGATCATTACGTTTCAAATTTAAGCCAATTTAATATTTTTAAGCTGATGCAATAAGCAAAATTTTTGATATATTAAGTTAATTTCCATTAATTTAATTTTTTAAAAAAATTAAATTATAAAAAAAATATTTTAAAATTTTTAACGGTCATTTTTTGAATTGACATTTACGAATTTTTAATTTTTTTAAAGTTAAATAATAATTATTCAGAATTTTTTTACGTATTTAAGGAAATTTTCGGCTGTTTTTTTTTAAATTTTATTTTGATATGATATTCTTATATTTTTTCTAAAAAAAATATGAAAAATATTTAACAAAAAATTATTTAAAAATATAAATGGATATTTTTCGACGTTTAAGAATTTTTAATTATTATTTTTTTAAATAAGAAAATTTTATTTGAGGTTATTTTTCAAAAAAAAATTAATTTCTAAAATAAAAAATAAATAAATAAATTAAATAAAAATAAATAAAAAAATATTTTTTTCGTTAAAAAAATTATTCCTAAAATTATATAATAATTTATTATATATTATTTTTATAAAATTATTATAATTAGTACTGTAAAAAAATTAATTTAAGCGAGAATTAATTTCTTAAAAATATTAACATTTATTTTTTGTGATTTTTAAAATTTTTAATTAAATTTTATTTTAAGTTTTTATTTAATTCTAAATATTTTTGGTCTTTTTTATCTTCTAAATTAAAAAAAAATAAAATTATTTAAATAATAAAAAAAATTAAAAATTTAATAATTAAAATAAATTGTAAAATAAATTTAAATTTAATAAATAAACTATTTAGATATTAGTTTAAATTTATTTAAATTTTAGAAATTAAAAAATTAATTTAAATTTAATTTAATATTTTAAAATTTTTTAAGATTAAATTTTTAATCTAATTTCTAAATAATAAATTTAAAATTTTAATAAAAAAAATAAAATTTTTGGAACAATTAAATTAGTAATTTTATTTTTTTAAAAGTAAATTTAAAAAAAAATTGTCAATTATTTTTAAATATTAAAAAAAAACTAAATTTAATTATAAATTAAATAATTTAAAATAAAATAATAATAATTTGCTTATAAAAAAAAAATAATTAAAAATTTTATTTTTTTTTAAATTCAAATGATCAAATTTAATTTTTGGAAAATTTATTTTTTTTTTAATTTTAATTTTAAATTTAATTTTTTAGTTTAAATTTAATTTTTAAGTAAATAAATTTAAAAATTTAAATAAAAAATAAAATAATTTAATTTTTTTAAAATAAATTAATAAATTTAATTTAAATTCAACAAAAATTTAATTAATTTTTTTAAAAATTGGAAACACTTTTGCTCATTGCATCAGCCTTAAGTAACACTCTCTCATCCTCTCAAACTTATCAACTCTAAATTTAAACTTGTGCCGGTTTATTTGACTTCCCCAAAACCATCAACACCTTTTGCAAGAACGACGTCACACAACTCAGCATATTATTGAACCATCTCGGTTTACTCTTCCACGCGATAAAAACCACATAAACTGGAATACTCGACAATATCATGAGACATCCGTATCCCGTCTCAACTGGCGACGCAATCATCGGCACAATCACGACAAAAAGCGTCGCCAGCAAATAAAAGATCGGAAACAGCAAATTAACTTTGATGGGTCTTTCGAGATCGGGTTGTCTCCATCTTAGCCAAGGCAAGCACAGGACAGCAGCTCCAATGCTCAACCAAGTCGCGAATCCAACGTAATTAATTAGCGCGAAAATATTCGAAGACATCAAATAAAGGAAGGATAGGAGAGCCATGATGAGAACCGCTGGCGTCGGGGTAAGTCGTTGAATTTGAATCATCGTCAAAATTTCGGGCATTTGTCCTTCACAGGCACCTGCGTAAAATAATCGCGATGATGTTAGGAGAATTCCATTGACCGCTCCAAAGGTTGAAAGAGCGACAAAAACGGGAATGGTCCACGCAAACATCCCGAAACAGCGATCGGCGAAGGTAACTGCCACAGCTTCGGACCCCAAAACCTCCACGGGCGACAAAATCGTGTAAAAAGCGACATTTGTGAAGAAATAAACGACCGTCACAAGTGTACAGGAGATGGCAATCGCTCTCGGTAAGTTCCTCACGGGATCCTGTAACTCTTCAATTATGAAATTCAAGTAATTCCATCCGTTATAGGCGAAAAGTCCCGAATAAAAAGACAACGCCAACGACGTAATTTCGTGTTTCGTATTGTCAAACGTGAAATATTGCGTGTGTCCCGTGAACAAAAAGTACAATCCAGCTCCAATGATGATAAATAACGCCAAAAGTTTGGCATATGTGAAGACATCTTGTACCGCCGTCGCCCATTTGACATCCCAGCAATTCACAAAAGTCAGGATGCAAATGCAACAGAACGCCAAAAGTCTCGCTGCATCATCCGGGGGTTGACAATCCGGGAAAAATGGCTTCAAAACGTACACGGAAAAGGTCAGGGCGACAATTGCTTGCGAACAGGGCCTCACAATCATACATTCGATCCACAAACGGATGAAAGCCATGAACGGTCCGAACGTTTCCATGAGGTAAGCGTAATCTGCGCCCGATTTTTTGATCATTGTACCCAGCTCGGCGTAACAATAAGCTCCTACCATCGAAAAAAGGCCCGAGATGACCCAAACTATCAATGCCATATTAACGCTGCCTGTGTTCATGAGGACTCCTGTGGGCGAAATGAAGATTCCTGAACCAATGATGGACCCAACAATAACTGTGACGCCGTTCATGAGCGTCATTTTTGCCTTCAGCCCGATTTCTTCTTCTTCCTGTGGCGCGACGTCATTTTCCTTGAGACTCCCCGTGGACTTGCGTTTTGTCAGGGCTTCGTTTTCCATGATTTTTGGATGGCTACAGGTAAATATTTACAAATTTCACTTTTTTTGATGTTAAAATTTCAACTAATGACGAATTTTGTGATGTCACATTACTAAATCTTAAACGCCACTGACTCCATATGGAGAGAATTTCTGCGCATGCGCAATAAAAAAAATTAAGCGCGCAACTGCATTTGAATGCTGTGTGAGTTCCCGATTTTTTGGGGGGTGACGACGACGACAACTAATAAATTTCAGTTGGTTATCAGCGTTCTGCGTATCCAGACGTTCGTGTCTCGCTTGAAAAAAAATTAAAAAAAAAATTCGGAGCAATGATATTTGTTTGACGACGAAGTTCAGTGAGTTACTCGGTTTGAAACATTTTCTACGTTGAGGCAGGCTCGTCGCAGCAATTTTTCAAGAGAGAGAGAAAAAGAGAGAGAGTGGTACATATGCAGCATCTCTGATCGGTTGTTGAGCGAAAAAGGAAGAAATTTCGGAAAATACGGGCGTTAACCGTGTTTGTGCGAAAAATACGAGAAGTGTTTGTGTCGGAATTTCATCTGTCCGAGGTTAAAAATTGTGAAAAATATCTAAAAATCATTTTTTCATCGCAAATTTTGGGGAAATCTTGCACTTGAACATCCCAAAAATTGAATTGACATAAAATTTGGGAGAATTTCAAGCAAGAAATCCCCTAAAATTAGTGATGAAAAAAAATTTTAGTGATAAAAACTACATTTTACACATAAATACATATATAACACACATACATCGCGAAAAGGAAATTCATTTTCCAGGGAGTTTGTGAAAAAAGTGCGCGCGCTCTAAAAATTTACAAATTTTCAGAAATATATTTTTTGAATTAAAAAAAGTTTTTATTTGAAAGATTTGAAAAGTTCAAAAGTTACAAAAGATTTTTACTTGACACACAGAACAACAAAGCATTTCATGAAAAAAATTCGAGTGAATGAGAAAAATTTTAAATTTTTTATAGGTTTCAGAACGGAAGAGCGGAAGAACAGTGAAAGGAAAAAAAAGTATTTTTTTGAACAGAATATTAAATAAGTGAAAAAATAATTGAAAAAGTGTTAAATTAAAAGGATCCTTTTGAATTATTCACACGGTAAGTTTTTTTTATATTTTATTTTAATTTATTGTATTTTAATTTTTATATAATTTAATTTTTAATGGCAAGAAAAAAAAAATAAGTTTAATAGTTTTTATTTTAGATTTTTTTTTTTAATTTTAAAAATTATTTTGAATTATTAAATAAATATTATTTTTAACTATTTAAAAATAAAAAAAATATTGTTTTAAATTAATTTCAACTAAAATACTCTTGATAAAAAATTATAAATTTCATTTTTAATTTTTTTAAATAAATAAATTTTTCAAGCTCAATGTTTTAATTAATTTTATTATTTTTTGAATAAAAAATATTTTTTTAAATATTTAAAAAATATTTTTTTAATTTTTTTTTTTTTTTTAATAAATTTTATTTAAAATTTTAATTTATTTTTATTTTTCTTAATTTTTTATAAACAAAAAAAAAATTTTAATAGAAATATTTTATTTAAATTTCATTTTTTTTTTTGAATTATTTTTGAATTAAATTTAAATAATTAAAAAAAAATTGTATTTAAAATTTTTTTAAAATTAAAATTGATTTCAACAAAAATATTTTTGAAAAAAATTATAAATTTTTTTTTTTTTAATAAATAAATTTTAAAAGTTTAATATTTTTTTAAATTTTATTAATTTTTTATATTAATAAATAAAAAAATTATTTAAATTTTTTTTTTTTAATAATTATTTTAATTTAATTTAATTTATTTTAAATAATTAAAAAATATTTTTCAAAATTATTATTTTTTTTATAAAATTATTTTAATTTAATTTAATTAATTTATTAAAAAATAAGCTTTAAAAAGTTGAAAATATTTTATAAAATAAGAAAAAAAATTACAAAATATTTTTTTATCATAATCTCAGTCGAGACAACCAAAAAATTCATCCAAATACCGAACAATTTCATATTTCTGTCACTGCATAAATATTCTGAATTATAAATTCTTTTTCAACTGTACAGCCAGTATATGCTTCTTTTATTCATAAAATTTGTAACAATCACGAAAAAAGTGCAGAATAAAAGCAAGAAGTGGACAAATTAAAGGAATTCTCATAGAATTTTTTATGTGCGGGCACTCAACTATTCATTCATCATATTTAATATGCATCGCAACATGAACCATGGGAAGCTTAATGTTTAAATAAAAACTCGTTCCAAGCAATTTTGTCACATTTTACTCCATTTTCGGTATTAAAATTGTGTCATTGTGTGACAACAAGTTCACCGCATCAGTGACAAGATTTAATTTTGAAAATTTTTTTAATATTTTTAATTAAAGAGACGCAAAATTTTATTTTTTTATGTTAAAAAGTAAATATTTCGGCATTTTCAATAATAATAATAATATTTAATAAAAAAAAAGATAAATATCGAGAAGTATCGTCAAGACGCCATTCAAGTTACTTCAATCATAACAAATAAAAGATAAAATAACTACCTAACCTGAAAAGATTCGAAGAGCACTTTCGCATTGAACAACTTTTTGATAAGAGTTTTTCATTTAGATAAAGAGATAATTGACAAGTAGGTAAAATCTTAATGAATATAAAAAAGGTAAATTTGTGTTTGAAAGACAAATATTCGTATTTTTTTATAGTTTTTTCATTAATGAGTCTCTCCGGTATTTTCTTATTTATTTATTTTTATAATGAGTTTGTAATAATGAGAATCCTTTTTTCGAAAAGGTATGAAAGAAAAACATCAATAATGACGGAAATTGTGTCGGAAAATGAAAAGAAAATGTTAAAAGTTTTTAAATTTGGCAAAGGTACAAAAGCAGTCGTCCTTGTAGGTTTTTTTCTTTTTTTTTGTGGTTATTTTTATATTTATTTGTTATTTGAAGTTTATTTTTTTAATGATTAATGATGGAATAAAATTAAAAAAATTTTATTTTAATAAAATTTAAAAAAAAAAAATTTATAATTATTTTTAATAAAATTTAAAATAAATAAAATAATTAACATAATTAATAATTATTTTAATAATTAATTAAAATAATAAATATAATTAATTAAATTATTGAAAAAAAAAAATTTAAAATTATTTTTTTTAAATAATTTTTTTTTTTAAAAATTTTGAATTTTTTATCAATAATATTATTTAATATTTTTTTTAATTAATTAAAAAAAATTTTAAATAAAAATAAATTATTTTTAAAAAATAATTAACAATAATTTATTTTAAATTATTTATTTAAAATAATTTTAAAATTTTTTATATTATTATTTTATAAAATTTTTTATATTTATTTATAATTATTTTCATAAAATAATTTTTTTCTTATTATTTTAAAACATTTTAAAATTTTTAATGAAAAAAACTATAATTCATGTCATTTTTCAACAAAAACAAAGCCAAATTCAGAACAAAAACTCACAAAAGAAAGATTTTCTATGAAATTTAATTCTTTTTTGTTACAAACAATAATCCGTTGCTGTAATTACACATCCAAACAATTACACTCCCAAAAGTTGTTTGGAACAAACAAACATTATTCTCACTCAATTCAACTCCAAAATAATGAAGCACTCATAAATTAAATAGATTTATGTAACAGCAAGAAAATATATATTTTCGAGAGAAGTGAATGACACATCAATTGAAACATGTATTAATTATATTTTTTTTTCTTCTCCTGCTCAAATGTAACATTTGTCTGCGATGACTAAAAATAACAAAATTTTATTCTTTTGACGTGACATGATTTTTGAAGCAAAAATTCTTGAAAATCCTTTGACAATAACAAAAATATTAAGCGCATTTTATTTCGAATAAAACATTTTAATTTCAAAGAAGAGACGGAAGAACTTTTTAAAATTCATAAAAATGTGAGAAAAATTGTCATACAAGAAAATCGTGCGTTTACTGCCATGTTTGGAACAAATCATGTACATATTAGAGATATAGAACAGATGTTAAACATTTTAAAACAATATTAGTACAAACCGCATGAAGAAAAAAAGAAACTATAAAATGTTTAAACTTCACATGTTGCGTTAATCAGACCCTTTGCTACGTCACGCCACATAATGTTTTATGCAGATCGGATGTTTAATATAAATAAATACATTAAAATATCATAAACATATCATTTTAATATTTTTATATATATTTTTTTTCAATATTTATTTATTTTTTTTAAATATTAAAAATAAACTTTTTTTTTCAAAAATTATTTAAAACTTTAATATATTTTTTATTTAATTTTTAAATAATATTTTTTTTCTATTTTTAATTAATTAATTGATAAATTAAATTTAAAAAAATATTAAAAAAAACATATAATTATTTTTATTTTTTAAAATTATTTTAAAATTTTTTTCTTACTTTTAATTATTTGAATTTTGCAAAAAAATTAAATATTAAAAAAAATTATTTTCCAAGATAATTTTATTTTTTTTATATTTTTAAAAAATATATTTTTTACTTTTTATAGATTAAAAAAAATGTATAGAAAAAAATAATTAATTTTTATTTTTTTAAATTTTCTTTTTTTTTTTTATTAATTAATTAATTAATTTTTTAATTTTAATTTTTAATTAATAAAAAAATTATAAATTAATTAAAAAAATATATAAATAAAAATATTTATAAAAATTCATTGATATTTATTTTTATTTTTCAAAATGATTTTTTACTTTTAATTTATAAATTATTAATTAATTGAAAAAATTTAAAAATTTAAAAAAATATTTTTTTTAAATTTTAAATTTTAATATTTTTTTTTTAATATTAACTATTTTAAAATAAATTAATTTGAAAAAAAAATTTTTACATTAAATTATTTAAATGGTAAAAATAATGTTAAATGGTAAAATTGAAAAAAATAGGTTTAAAAAAATTATTAAAAATTAATTCATTTTTTTTTATTATTTTAAACTTTTAGATATTTTTATGTCAGTTTTAATACTTTTTTTTTCCTTTTTTAAAAATACATTTTTAATAAAATTATTTTTCTTTTATATTTTTCAGAAAACCTTTTGCACCCCCCAACAAATTTCAATTAAATTCAATTTTTGAGCGGTTTACCAAAGAGAGACAACGCGTTGGAACCGCTAAGGCGTATTTTTAAGAGACCGAACGTTTTGATGGATACAAACTCTGTGAGTCCATTGCCACCCCCAGAAGCTCCTCTTGCCATGATGGAAGGTGAAAAGACACCCCCACGTTCTCCCGGAGCCGGCGGCGAAGCTGGAGACGGAGCTTTGCCTCCTCCGCCTGACGAGAAGTAAGTTGAAATTTCACTTAATATTTTTTTTTGTCATTTTTACATCTCTTCCTTGTGCAAGAAAACCCCCAAACTGATAGAAAATTTATTATTATTAATTATTATTAAGAGTTTGCCTGAAATTAAAAAAAATAATTAATTAATTATAAATTAATTGGATAAAAATTAAAATTTAAAAAAAAATTAAATAAATTTTTATCCAAAAAAAATAATTTTTAAAAATTAAAAAAAAATACTAATCAAAATTATTTTTTATTTATACGATGAATTACCAAAAAAATAAAATTATCAATAAGGTAAAATAATTCCAAAATTATATCAATATAAGGCACTTTTCATAACATATGGCAGAGGCACAAAAAAAATTATAAATTTTAATCAACGTTAGCTTTTGTCATTATTTCATTTTCCCATAAGCCTTATAAAAAAAAATAAATAATAAAAAGTCCAGACAATGTTTGCTTATATTTTAATGATTAACTTGAACCTCTTTAATTATCAAAAAAAAAAAAGTTTCTCAACGCGTCATAATTTTATCAGCTTGTCTTGTCTATTAATAGTGACTTTTGTTGTTTGATGTGCGTTACCAACACGAAAAAAGAGCTTAGAGACGAATTTGTAAGAACTTTGTAAACAAATCTCGTTGGGCTTATTGCGGTTTTATTTTTATCAGTTTTCTCCATCGTCGTCATTTTATGACAAAAACGATTTAGCATCTGAAGGTTTCGAGATAAGGCACGTGATTTAACAAAATAAATATTATTATTTATCATCATGATGACACAAAAAGATAAAAATTTTTACTTTTACATGAAAAATATGATTTTCATAATTTTTCGTCTTTCAGAGCAAAAAAATTGATTTTTCACTTGAAATTCGATGAAAAACAAAAAATTGATAATTTTTTAATGGACCACTTTGACTCCCGTGATTGCAAACGATAAAATATGTATGAAGCAGAACAAGGCTCTTAACATGAATTTTAATGCACATGTGCAATAGAAATTAAATGTCTCGAAATAGGAGTTTTGCTCTCGCAGATTTCTGTGCCGTAGATGCGAAAATGTAGGTTGTTTACAAAAAAAAATTCGAGCATTACCCGAAGTATTACATGGCAAAAGGTGTTTGTGGTTTTAAACTGTATCAAGGTTGTGCCAGACAAAGCGTCGTCGTTACCTATATTTATTTTCTGTCCGGGGTAAATAACCGAATTTTCCGAATTATTCACATTGACGATGAACTTTTTTTTTTTGTGACGTTGAATAAATGTATTTGGTGTAGTAAATGTTAATGATTGCGTGACAAATACCGCCAATCAGGCTACTATTGCTGTTAATGTGGTTAATAGAAGAGCATTGTGTGTTTCGCTGAGGTTGTTAACTTACTTACATGTTGATGAATTGATAGGGTGTCAACTTTTTATCTAAAAAAAAATTAAATAAATAAATAAAAAAAGAATAAAAAAAAATAATTTAGAATAAAAATAAATTATTTTCAAAGATTTTTCAAAAATATTTTTTTTTTAAATTAAAAAAAAAGTAAAATTTTTTTTAAAATTAATTAAAATTTAAAACTTAAATTTAAATGGATCTAAAAATATTTTAAAAATTTAAGATTTCATTTTTTTTATTTTTCAAGAAAAAAAATAATAATAACAATTTTAAGAAAACTTGAATATTATAAAAGTTTAAAAAAAATAATTTTTTTTGAGAGTTAATAAAAATTCGAAAAAAAATAGTTTAATTTTTTTCTTAATGAAATCTAATTTATATTTTAAAAATTAAGATGTATTTAAAAAATTTTTTAAAAAATTTAAAAAAAAAATTTTTTTAAATAAAAATTTTAATTAAAATTCTTTGTAAATAAATTAAATTAAATTTCTTATTTATTCTGAATTACTGTATTTAAAAAAAAAATTTTTTAAAATTTATTTTTTTTTAATTTAATTTAATTTAATTTTAAAAAAATTAATAAATTTAGTTAAAATTTTAAAAATTAAATTAATTAAAATTAATAAATTTAATAAACTTAAATCTGAAGGTAAAAAAAATAAAAAATTTATTATATTATTCTAAAAAAAAATAATAAAAAATAGTTAAAAAATAAAAATTTAAATAAAAAAAATAATTATTTAAAAAAATTTAATTTTAAAATTGGAAAATAATTAATTTAAAAAAATAATTAATTAAAAATTAATTAAATAATTAATTAAAAATAAATTAAATTTTAAAAAAATTAAAATATTTTTTAAGAAATTTGAAATCATAAAAAATTCAAAAAAAAAATGATTATTTTATTTATCTGAAAAATATTTAAAAAAAATAAAAATTAATTTGAAAAAAAAATTAAAAAACAAATTTTTTAAAAAATAATTAAATTTAAAAAAATTTTATTTTATTAAAATTTATCAAAAAAAATTATTAATTCATAAATTATTTTTAAAAAAATTAAAAATATTTTAAAAATTAATTTATAAAAAAATTTATAAAATCATGTCCATCCTATAACATATATGAAAAACAAAGAACACGGAGTGTGATGGATTGTTTACTAATGCTACCTAATAAAACAAACTTTGTCAGCTCATGGCAGATAAAAATGAGTGAAATGGGTAACATGTGAATGTGAACGGTCATATTATTATTTCCTGTTCCTTTTTTTTCGGACATTTATACTAAACGTATGAATTATATTCACACATAAATAAATTATTTCCATTAATTCGTAAATTTTCTTCTTCTTGTTGTTTTTCATAATGGATCAATTTTTTACATGACGAGTTCAGAAACCTTTTATTTCCTCGAAAAAAATTTGTTAATTTTTTCCTTGAAATTTTTTTCAAGCTTTTAATTAAAAAAAAAACTTTCAAAGGCTCAAAGAAATTTTCAAAGTTCAACAAACCTTTGAAAGAAAAAAAAAGTTGTTTAATTATTTATTTATTTTTTCGAGTCAGAACATTTTATTTATGACGAGGGTTTCCTTTTTTGTTGTAAATGGCATGTTTGTGGATTTATGCTGCGTGGGAAATGGAACATCTGCGAAAATCGATGACATTTATAGATTGCCTCCATTTCTCTTCTAAATTTTTTTGTTATCATTAATCTCGCTTTTAATCAAAAAAGTTGAAAATTTAGAAGGACTTCACATAATAAATCATAAAAAAAAATTGTAAAAAAAATTAATTGGGACGAATTGTGGTTGAACACGTGAATTTTTTGAATTATTGATAAACTTCAAAAAATAAAAAAAAAATTTTGACCCATTTTTTTAAGTGGTCATGATAAATAAATGTACTTAACGTTCGCCACGTGACTGCATTCCCTGATTTTTTCGATAAATATTAAATTCTCGCCACAAAACGCAATAAATAACATATGAAGTTGGGCGTTGATGTGATGTTTGATGAAAAGTTACGAGCCCAAAAGTGAACTTTTGTGACGCTAAACAATAAATTTATTTTTTTCTCTGGTCATTCTTTTCTATTTTCACTTCCATTTAACTCGCTCGTGTCCCAGATTTTTGCCATATAGTTTTTTTTTTATATGTCACACGTAATTTAGCGATTATTTTTCCATTCACCCCGTCAGAAAAAGAGAGAAAAAAGAAGAAAATCATTAAAATGGCTAAGAAGATGTTCGTCACACAATGTGTCCTCATTTACTTTCCTTTCTTGTTTATTCTCCGGTTTTTGTCGTTCTTTGTGTGAGTTTTTGCAAGGAAGACTGATGGGTTGAATGTTACCTACTTTTTCACATCATAAGCATCGAGATAACTGAAAAAAAATGGGGAAAGAGAGACAAACAAAGGACTCTTTCTTGCAAATTAATGACTTTTAACATTACCGCACAGCGAAAAAAAAAACAAATTTAAGAACAACATGTTAATGGGGCATGGAGGCGTAGCATGAAATTATGGAGGAGAAAAAAAAAATGTAAGAAGAGGAGATTACGAAGGAGATTAAAATGTGCGAGGATTTGAGATTATTTGTAACTATTTTTTATTTTTTTTTTTGTTGAATAAATTATGCTCTGTTTTAAGTTTTCTTTAAGAAAAAAAAATAATTTCAAAGAAAATTAAATAATTTTTTTAAATTTTTCTCAAATGAACAAACTTTAAAATTTATAAAAATATTAAAAAAAAATTTAAAATAATTCAAAAAAAATTTTTTTTGATTAAATAATTATTTAAAAATAAATAAAATTTTCTTAAAAAATATCTAAAATAAAAATTTAAATAAAAAAAAAATTTTATTAAAATTAAAAATTTAAAAAAAAATTATTAAAAATATTTGAAAGAATTAAAAATAAATTAAAAAAATAAAAAAATAATTGAATTAAATTAAAATTTTTAACTAATTTATTTATTTATTTTTTTTATCAGATTTCATGAAAATTAATAGATTTTCAGACAACTATATATATTTTTATAAATATATAAAATTTTTTATAACAAAAAATCTTAAAATGTAAGAAAAAAAAATTTTAAGAGAAAAAGACGTTTGATACTTTTCTTTAAAAATATTAAAAATTAAAAAAAAATAACTAAAAAATAATAAAATTAGAATTAAAAAAAAATTAATTTCATTAAAAAAATTAAATTTATTTAAAAAAAATTAATTTTTTTAAAAAATTTGTAAATTTTTAGACACACAATAATTTTTTTAATTCGATAAAAATTTAAATTCTAAATATTTTGAATAAAAGAAAATTTTTCAGTAACAAAAATTAATCAATTTAAATTTAATTAAAAAAAAATGAATAAATTTTATCAAATTTTGAAAATAAAATTAAAAATAAAATTAATTTTTTAAAATATGTTGTGTTAATATTATTTAATAAAAAAAATTTTTTTTTTAATTATTTTAAAAATTTTAATTTTTTGAAAGGACTGATATTTTAAAAAATTAAAAAAAAAATTAATTAAAATTAAAAAAAAATAATTAAAATTAAAATATCTTAAGATTTTCTAAAATTCCTCAATTTTCATGCAAAATTTAATTAAAAACCACTTTTTTAAACATCTTTTCCTTCCCCCAAGACGAACAATAAAACCCTGTCTTCCCCAAGAAGTAATAATCTTTATCTTTATTACTCTCTCCCTTTTCCCTCTTTTATCTCGGTCTCTGCCTCTTAATTATTCATGCCATCTTCAAAAATAACTTGACACATATTTTGTGTTGTTTCCATAACATCCCTTTTTTTATTGCGAATAATAATTATAAATGTCTATTTGCTATGAAATGTGATTAAAAAACGCACAAAGTTAACAAACTCGACCTACAAACCTCCGTTTGCCAATTTTATCAGTCTCTGGCCACTCATACGGTTCAAGATTAATTAATTCAATTAAATCCATAACGTAACATTTAAATTGATGATTAAAATGACGGTCAGTTTTCGGTTGATATGAAATATTCAAGTAAATTAGGAAATGCTCGAATTGAAGCGAAATGCACAGAAAATTGATATTAATTGATTTTTACCAACAAAAAGGTGCTTAATCATGCAAACACAAATAAAAAAAGAAGGAAAATAACGAAAAAAATCAACGGAAATATTATTTGAGGATTAAATAGAGGTGCTTGACCTGTTCAAGGTCCTTTTTGTGTATACACTTACAGTTCATTGGCATCCGCATGAGTAATTTTTAACGAATTTTCCCCGTTCTGGTGACACAATTTCGTGTTTGTTTCAATTTTTCGGGCGGATTATGCCGAAAAAAACAACTTTTTCGCGCATGTTGTCGTCGCCGTGGTACTTATCCCGTTTTATGCTTCAATAATGTCAGTTATTTGAAAATTTATTACTCGTTTGGGAATAATATTTTTTTCTGCTCGAACGCAAAACTATAGAAAATCGAAAAAATATAATAATTTCGTTGGGATCAAAAAAAAATTTTTTTTTTTGAAAAATAAAATTACCGAAAATGCGGAAGGAAATGATAGGTCAATGATAAATGTGTGTATTTTTGTGACTTTGCGAGATTTTTTTTCCTTTTTTTCCATTTATAATGAATGTTCGATATAAATTTTCGTTTTATTCTATCAAATGGAACAAATAAATAATTTAGGACAGATTCACGCACGAAAAAGACGAAAAAAATGCTCAAGCACTTAAATTACTAACCCCGAACCTCATAAAATATTAGTCATTCAATTTTATTGATTGCACCAGCGCACGTACAACCTTTATCTCGTGAATCTAATTTGATCAGAACTCGGTTGTTGTTTTCACCGTTTTCTATTGATTTTCACAGTGCGTCGTGCCGAGAGAAATTTTCTAGATTCTAATTTATTCAAAAGTCCCTCGTGACGGACATTTATACACGTTTTTTGAATTGAAACCTTTTTCGCTGTATTAGAATAGAATGTGGAACGAAAAAAAAGAGTTTATCATGCATCGCTTTATTCATTATTAATTACTGTAATTGACAAGCTTTTTATGGACATTTCTCTTTCATATCTGCATTATGTTGCGTTTTGACAGAAATGACAACATTACTAACTCTACATTATAATAATGTTTTGTATGTTTTTTTTCTTTATTATTATATATTTTATATAACATGAAGATATGTAATTTTGTGGAAAAATATTTATTTTATTTTTTAATGGGAAGGGAAGTTGATGGGGTTAAAAAATATAATTTTTTTTTATAATAATAATCATTATTATTAAGGTTATATTTTTATTTTTTTTACAATTTTTTCATTAAAAATAATTATTTTTCAATTTTTGTTTATTAAATATAAAATAATTTTTTTCACAAAAATATTTTTTTAACCTCAAAATTTTTTTATTTTATTATTTATTTTTTTTATTAAAAATAAATTTATTATGAATAAATTATTATTTATTAAAATTAATTCATTTAATTAATTAATAATAATTAATAATGTTATTTTTTTTTTAAATTTAAAATATATTTTATTAATTTAATTTTGTTGATTTTTTAATTAAATTTATTTTATTAAAAAAAATAAAATTATTTTAAATTTATTTAAAAAAAAATTAAAAATAATTTAATTTTTTTTAAATTTATCTTTATTAAAATAAATGAAATATTATTTTTAGAAAATATATAATGTTTTTATTAAAATAATTTATTATAAATAATTAATTACAATTAACTTAATGATTTTATTTTTTGTAATAATTTTAATTATTTTTTTAAATTTAATGAATGAAAATATTATAATTTTTATTTTATTAATATATCTATTTTATTAATTTAATAAATATTTTTTTTTAAATTTTTTAAAAGCTTTTAAAAATTTAATTATAATTTTTTTTATTTTATTTATATTTAAATATATTTATTTTAAATTAATATTGTTAAATTTAGATATAAATAAAAAAATTAAAATTATTTTTTTTTAATAAAATTATATATATTGATATATTTTTTACAAAATAAATAAAAAAAATAAATTTTATCAAAATAAATATTTTTAATTTAAAATATTAAACTTATTTTTATAAATTTATTTAAATAAATATTATTTTATTTAAAAAATTATAAAATATTTTTATTATTATTTTTTTCTTTATATAAATATTTTT
Source organism: Culicoides brevitarsis (assembly GCF_036172545.1). Taxonomy (NCBI): domain Eukaryota; kingdom Metazoa; phylum Arthropoda; class Insecta; order Diptera; family Ceratopogonidae; genus Culicoides; species Culicoides brevitarsis. Next base: position 39,843,956 of record NC_087086.1, on the reverse strand, counting down.
TAAAAATAAATATTATTTATTAAATAAAAAAAATTAATAATTTTATAAAAAAAAAACTTAAAATAAATGTATAAAAAAAAATAATTCAATTTTGTACATAAGTTAAAGAATATTAATGTTACATCTTATCATTTTATAACCATAAAAATAAATTTTCATACAAAAAAATACCAAAAAAATAATTAAAGTAATTCATTGCCATAAAAATTATAATTTTTACAACATTTATTTTATTCCGTACACATAAAAACGCAAATACCATCATTATAAACAACGCAATATATAACCGAAAAAACTAACAACAACCAAAAATCTATAAGAGGAAGTAATTTTTCGTTTTGGTAATTTCCAAGACAAACATAACTTTTGATGATTCCTATCTCTAATAAAAATCTCTATTTGTAATGTTCATTGCATACCAAGTTGCTCATTTTTATTCCATTTGACCATCATCATAACTTTTTGTACGTCGTCACGTACAATCGAAACGCATATAGAACTTCAAAAGAACGTAATTTCATTCACTAATGACGATTTTTCTGTACTTTGTTGCGTAGTATTTTTTATTGCATACAAGTTATTGTGTGAGACAAACAAAGAGCATGTTTCAATAATATTAATATTGGCGTCGTCGTTATAAATGTTTAAAGGGGCACACATAAAAAAAATAAAATAAAATAAAAACTTGTTGTTTTTGTTCATTCGAGTAAATTCATTGGAGTGAGATAGTTCGACTCTCTCGTTAATTTTTGGGATTTCTTCGTTAAAATAACGAATTGTGAGTGAATGAATTAATAATAAATATTTAGTGTTGAATATTTATAAACATTTTGAAAAACAAGTGTTTGTTTATAAAAAGTTCTTGTAAACAAAAATAAAATAATTATTTTTTATTAAATTAAAAATTATTAATTAAACATCAAAAGTGATGATTTTGAAAAAAAAATTTTTTTAAAAAATTTAAAATTAATAAAATTTTAAGAAAATTAATTTTAAACAAATTTAATTTAAAAAAAATAAATAAAATTATTTTTTTTTATTAAAATTTAAAAAAATTAAATTATTTAAAAAAAATTAAATAAATTAATAAAAATTTTCAGAAAAAAAAAAAATAAAAAAAAGTATTATTTAATTTAAAAAAAAATATTAAAAAAATTAATTTAAAAAAAAAAAATAATATAAAAAAAATAGTGTTTTTTTGACGAAAAATAAATAAATTTTAAAAAAAAAAAAAAAAAAAATTAAAATTAATTATTTAATTTTAATAATTTTTTAATTAATTAATTTTAAAAAATTTATTTTTTTTAAATTAAATTATTAAAAAAAAAATTAAAATTTAATTTTAAAAAAAAATTAATAAAAAAAATTTTTTTTTTAAAAAATTTAAAAAAATAAATTTAAATTTTTAAAAATTCCAATAAATAAAAATTGCCCTTCCCATGCCTTTCAACGCCGCTCAAAAAAAAAATTTTTAATTAAACCACAACCAAACAACAAATACGAGAGCGAGTACGATCACATTCTTGATCAATTCATTCAAGATAATTTTTTCATCTCACGTCGTCGTCGTTTCTCCTTCTCACACACATTCACGAGATATATTTTTAACGACGACTTAACGGTATTCGCTTTGTTGCAACAGTGTAGTGCCCATCATATCAAACGTGGTAAAAGTTACTTTAGTTGTAGTGATACACTTGTTGCGATCGAACGTCATCTTCGCCTGAAACGAAAAAATAAAAAATTATTTCAAAGATAATTAAATCGTCTTGGAGAAATACTTCAAAAAAAAGCGGCGTTACGCGTCACGTGTTTTTTACGTCTAATTTTTGGGGAGATTTTAATTTCTTTTCGAGTGCACAACTTTAACGTGTTTACTTTAAAAAGCAAAAAATAAAAAAATCCATCAAGTGTGTGGATAATAATAGAAGTGGCATACAAAAAATCACGAAACACTTCGTTACACGAGAAAATACAACAAAGAGTTGAAAAATTTATCAAGAATCATCTAATTGATGTTTAATTTTTAATTGATTGATAAATTACTTGCAGTGCACGTAAAATAAAAAATTCAGTGTTGAATGAAATATTATCGCATTGCCTGATAATACGATAAAAAAATAAAAATCAAGGAAAAAAAATAAATTTTTTATCAAATAATTAAAAAAAGGCCTCATCCTGGGTAGAAAACGAGAAACTGATCGCAACGTCATGCCCCGCAATTCAGCTACAACGTAAGTAACTTTTCATGTAATTTTGTTTGTTTTTTCGCGAGATAAGATGGGAACTGTAATTGTTTTTGTGGAAAATCATCAAAAATCATCTTTAACCTCCAAGCAGCAGCAAAGCAGATTTTATCAGCAGCGCGATAAAAAAAAAAACAAGAAGCGGGCTGTTTTTTGATATCATTCAATGTCTGTTTGATTGAAACAGATGTCTCCTACTCCTTCAAATATAATAAAAAGTGTTCTACTTAAATTTAACGCGATTTTTTGATTAATATCGATCGACCAGCTATCGAATGAAAAATAAACATCGAGTTCGCGCACGGCGAGTGTTCAATCAAAATCAATTTGCATAAATTTTTGCATGTTTTTTGTTCGATGAGCCAGTTACTTGGAGCAGCAAATGAGAATACTTAATGAAATTCTTATATTAGGGAAGTGCAGTTTTTGAAAATGTTCTGAATTTAATTTAATTTTAAATTAAAAAAAAAAATTAAAAAAATAAAAATAAATAAAAAATAAATTAAAAATGCGAAAATTTTTTAAAATTTGTCAGAATTGTCAAAGAATTAATTTTTTACTATTTTTTGACCGAATTCGACACATAAATTTATTTAAAAATAATTTATTAAAAAATTTTAAAATTAATAAATATTTAAGAAAAAATCTTTATAATAATTTTTTTGATTAATTAATAATCTTTTAATTTTTGACAAAAAATGGTAATTTAATTTAATTATTAAAAAAAATTTAATTTAAAAAAAAAATTAAAAATTTTAGAAATTTAAATAAAATTAATTTTACTAATTAAAATTATTTTTTTAAATTAATTTGTTAAAAATTAAATTATTTTTTTTTTAATTATTTTTTTTTTAAATTTAAAACCAATAGAAATTTTTTTAAATAAGAAATATAAAAAAATGATGTAAATTTATTTGAATTATTATATATTTTTTTTAATATTTTAATTTAAAATTTTTTTTTAAATAAAAATTTTTTTGAACGGTAAAATATTAAAAATTAACTAAAATTTGATTATTTATTTTTTTAATTATTTATTTTTTTAAATTAATTAATAATTTTATTAATAAATTATTTTAAAATAAATTTTCTTAATTAAATTAAATTTTAAAAAAATAATTTGAAATATTTTTCATTATTTATTTTTTTTTAAATCTTGTACAAGGTGCGAAAAATGTTAACATTGAAATTTTTCTCTTATCAGAATTTTTTTATACATTTATAATATGTACTAAAAGCCATAAAAAATCTACTCACATGAAAATGATGACAAGATAATCTTCTAAACAACTAAACTTTATATAACTTTGTCATGTGCGAGCAAAATTTTTCATACAAATTCAAGTTATTAATTATTTATTGATCAGTTGGTCAATTTATAATAAGTAGCATATAACATTGAGTTCAATTAGGTAGGAATCGTGCCTTCAATGTGGGTACAAAAAATAATTTTATGCAAAAAAAATACGAGATTGCCTACTCATCTAATTTATTTTGTCAAGTGTGTGGCTGTGAAGCGTTATAGAAGCGAAAAGTGACTAAGTGCGGTAACGAAACAATTGAACGAGTGAAGAAATAATTGCATTCGCGATTTTTATTGTTGTTTTTAAATAAATGCTGCGATGTATTTATTGAGTGTGAGTTGAGTTGAATTTTTTTTAAAGAAAAATAAGACAGATGGTTGCACCATGATTTTTAATTGTTGTTGTTGTTGTTGTCGTGGTTGTCAACGTAAAATGTAACGGCATCGATCAAAAATATGTCTTTGTAATGGATTTGGTGTTCTACTTTAAAAGTGTTTGGAAAAAATATTTTAATTGGGTCAAAATGCATTTTTATAATTTATTATTATTTAAATTTTTTCAAAAGAAAAGAAAAAAAATTAATTTATGAGGTTTTTTGAAGTTCGCTTAAAATTGTGAAATTTTAAAAGATTTTTTTTTGTTTGAAAATCTAATAAAAAAAAAAATTAAAAATACCTAAAATTAGAAAAAAATATTTTATCGTGAAAAAAAAATTTAAATTAATAAATAAATTAAATTAGGTATTAAATAAATAAATTATTTTTTTTTAAATATTATAATTTTAAGAATTTTAAAAATTTAATAAAAATTTAATATTAAATTTTTATTTTTATTAAATAATTTAAAATAAAATAAATTTAAAAAAAAGTTAAAAAAAATTCAAATTAAATTAAAAAAATTTAAAAAATTTTCTTTAAAAAAAAAAAAAAAAATATTTTCAAGAAAAGCTCTTAAAAAATTAAGAAAAACATTTTAAAAATTTAAATGAATATTTAATAAAAAAATTTTTTTTCCTTAAATTTATTTTTAAATTTTAATTTAATTCAATTAAATTAATTATTTAATTTTTTAAATTAAAGAAATAAATTTTATTCAATTAAAAAAAAATCAGGAAATTCTTCAGACAAACGCCTTTGCACTTTATCTCTTTTCATCGCATGATTGCTCATTTAAGAACAAAATTCGCGACACTTCCTTACAATTCTCAATTTATTACGCAACAACTTGTTCGCACAAAAGTGTCACATTTCGCTAAGAAAGAACAATCATTACGACATTGGAATCTAGATCGAATCAAGCAAAAAAAGAGGATTGTGTCTTACTGAATATAAAATAAATAAACAAACAAAGCAAAACCAGAAATCGTTTAAAAGCAAAAACGCTGCAAATATGTGGTGAATAATAAAATCCAGCGTCTACACTTAATAATAAATAAGTACAAATACCTCCAACGAGGGAGGGAGTGACATGCATGAATAATTTTTGTAGTACATAATAACTCACCTGTTAATTTTTTTCCGAGTTTTATTTACTATTTTATTGTGTGCAAGTTAATCATTGATGCCTAAATTAATGCATTTCAGTATTTATCATAATTAATACTTTTGAAAAAAAATTTTTTTTTTTTGTAAACCAAACCACGGTCTGAATATGAAATTAAAAGGATCGACTAAATGTTGCTCCATTTATTATTTATTTTATTCAACCTTAAGCTTTATATTTTTTTCCTTTTAAAAAAATATTTAAAACCACATTTCAGTTCAGTAAAAAAATAAATATTAATTTTTTATGAAGAAAAAGTTTGAAAAATATGATTTTTTTAGGATTTGTTGAGAAAATTAATTTATTAAAGTTAAAAAAAAAAAATTTTTTTTGGTTTTGAATATTAATGTTAGGCTGATAAAATTAAAAAAATATTTAATTTTTTTTAAATAAAAATTTAATTAATTAAATTAATTTAATTTTCTTTAAATTTAATTATTTTAATTTTATTTAATTAATTAATTTTTTTTTTTTTTTTTTTAATTAAAAATTTAAATAATAAAATTTTTAAGACTTTAAAAATTAAAAAAAATAAATAAAAAAAATAAATTTAATTAATTTAATTTAATTTAATATTAAATATGTAAAATATATTAAGACAAAATTTTTATTTTTTTCATTAAAATTAATATTTTTAAAAAAATTTTCAAAAATTATTTTAATTTAATAATAAAAAAAATGTTTTAAAAAAAAAATTTAAGCTTTAAAAAATTAAAAAAAGAAAAAATAAAATATTAATTAAATAAAATTAATAATAAAATACTAAAAAAAAAAAATAAAATTATTTTTTTTCATTAAAATTAATTAATTTTTCTTCTAAAAAAAATTTAAAAAATTAATAAAAATAAAAAAAAATTTTGAAAAAAAAAAAAACTTAAAAAATTAAAAAAATAAAATTCACTTTTAAAATTAATTCTTTGTAACTCAAAATATTTTTTTTTTCTATTTCTAACAACCTAATATTCACCTTTTTGTTACCTCTTCATCATCAAGAACAGAAACAAAAATACATATAAATTACATTTAACCCAGAGGTGCCGAAAACTTCATAAAAAATAACATGTACGGAGTACCGAGACGTGACTTTATAACCTTTTATATAATCGACCATTATACTGCCAGAAGACATTTTTTCTACCTTACAAGCTTAGAAACATCTAACAATTTACATTTTGTATTCAAACTCGAGAAGTTTCTCTACAAACTTTGCCAACTTCTATTTCAATTATTGTCAAAAAAAATTCAACATGACTGAAAATGAGAAAATGTGATCCTTTTTCATCCATTTCCTGCACGGATCTGTGCAAAAAATATGAAAATTTAATATTGAAAGACGTAATTCTATCATTTTTTGCTGTTTCTGAGAAACTGCAAGTGCAAATTTTTTTATTTTGCTATCTTACAACAACGTAATAATAGGTTATTATAGTGTTCAAGTTGATACACCTTGACTCGATACTCGACATCGTCACGAGTAATAATGAAAACTATATCAGAGAGAAGACTAATAATGATGATGATGATGTTGTTGAATGTGTAACGTTCACACACTTTGGCTCTATTTGCATGATAATTGACAATTACTCATTTTTGTGGCAAAGCGAGGCATTAGGCAAGGCGTTTGGACAAAAAATTCACTCGAGCAACAGATTTCACATGATTTTCGGCGGATTAATGGCAAAAATTTGAGTTTTCAGGGCAGATTTCCGTCACTCGAGTCAATTATAAAGTAATAAATTTTATCGAGAACGAGGCTGGTTTGCTCAGGATAAACGTTGTGACATGTATAAGTCGCTCCCTTTTGTTTTCGCAATTATACGACACAACATTGTTTTGTTTTCGACACACCTCACAAATAATTTAATGAGTAAAAATAATCATAATATTTGCATAATAATTCTTTTTAACGGCAGAATGTTTTTATTATTATTTTTATTTTTAAAAAATATTTTTGCAGGAGAAATTTTTATTTGGAAATTAAATTTTTAATTTATTTAAAAATTTTAAAATTTTTAAATAATTTTTTTTTAAATATTAAAATTAAATTTTAAAATTTTTTAAAAATTAAATAATTTTAAAATTTAAAAAAAAATTTTTATTAAATTTTAATTTTTTTAAAATTAAAATTAATTTTTTTACTCAAAATAAAATATTTTTTAAGAATTTTAATAAAAAAAATTAAAAAAAAAAATTTATAAAAAAATAAAATAAAATTAAAAAATTTAAAATTAAAAAAAAATAAAATTAAGATAATTTTTTAATAATTTTTTTTTTAAAATAAAAAAAAAAAAAAAATCAAATTAATTAAGTTAAAATAGAAATAATTAAAAATAATTAAAATTATAAATAAATTTAAAAATTATTAAAATTAAAAAAAAATAATATTTTTTTTTAATTAAAATAATTAAAAAATTAATAATTTTTTTAAAATAGAAAAAAAATTAAAAATAATTAAAAAATAAATAAATTTATTTTTTTTATTTATTTTTTTTTTAAATTAATTATTTTTTTTAAATTATTTTTTTTAAATAAAAATTATTATTTTTTTTTTAAATAAAATTCAATTCAAGCAAAAAAATTTTTTTTTATCGAGCACATCTCAACCATTTTTTTGTCCATCAAAAAATCTCACAATTTTAATGAATATTCAATAAGGTGAAATTTATCGCGCCATTCGAAATGTAGAAACTAAACGTTTTTTGAATTCATAATTTATTTAATATTTTCTTCAATGCAACACAAAATAAAACTAAATTTTAAAAGAACAGTAAACAAAAAGAAGATTGACAAATCAAAACCTACTTTAACGCACCAAATGACCAAAAAAGAGCATTTCGAACAATATCAAAGAGAGTAAAATCGTTTTCTTGAGTGTGACAACAAATTGTTATGTTTCGAAAAAAATGTGTTTCATCTTGGCGTCGTGCTGAGGAAACATTTATCTAATAAAAATTGAATGAAAAAAAAATCAAGTTGAATGGAGGTCAAATGTTAGAAATGTTGAAAACTGTCGCTTGGGTTATGTCATAGTCTCGATTTAAAATTAAAAGTTTTTTTTAATATTTTTTTTTTTCAACGGTGACCAATTCTTTTATTCATTCTTCCTGATTTTTTTTTGTGCAGTTTAAAAAAAAAGTTTAAAGCACTGTCACGTATCAATAATACCGGTAGCTTTAGAGCATGAAGTTATGAACATTTTCTATTTATTTGTTTTTATACATTTTTTTGAGCAGAAAGTAAAAAAGTTGTAAATAAATAGACAACAACTTGCTTTGTTTCGATCGTCGTCGTCGTCGTGAAATAAGTTACTGAAACTGCATAATGGTGCAATGAACATACTTGATAAAAATAATAAATGAAAAATAAATCATTATATTAGAAAGTTTTGTTACAAAGTACGAGTGTGTGTCCCTTGTTTTGTGCCAAATGCGTCGTTTTGTTGTAAATTTAATGTTCAAGAAAGTTAAGAAAATTGCGAAAAAATTAAATGTTATGGTAATTAATTTTTGAATGATTTTTTTAAGGAAGTATTTATTAAAAATCGTAAAATTTATAAAAAATTTAAAAAAAAATAAAAAAAAAAAAATAATTTTTTAAAATAATAATAATTTTTTAATTTAAAAAAAAATTTAAATTCAAAAAATTATTAATTTTTAATTAAATAAAATTTTTATTTTATTTTTTTAATTAATTAATTTTTTAAAATTTTATTTAATTAAATTATTTTTTTAAAATTTAATTAAATTAATTAATTATTTTTTTTTTTTGTTCAAAAATTAAATTTTAATTAAAAATAATTAAACTAATTTTTTTAAATTTAATTTAATTAAATTATTTTTTTAAATTTAATAAAATAAAATTAAAAAAATCATAATTTAATTAAAAAAATTTTATTAAAAAAATTAAAATATTTGTATTTATTTAATTAATTAAAATTAAAAAAAATTTTTTTTTAAAATTAAATTAAAAAAATTATTTAAATTTATAATTTTAATTTTTAAATTTTAATATATAAAATTTTTAGCTTTAAAATTTTTATTGTAAATTTTTTTCTGATCAAAAATTACAAATAAAAATTTATTTTTTTTTATTAAAAAATTTTTTAAAAAAATTCTCAAAGATAAATTTTCAAAAAATTAAAAAAAATTTTATTTAATTTTTTTAAAAATATTTTATATTAAAATTTCTTCGAAAAAAATGTCCTGAATGCCCTATAAAAATAAAAATTCATCTAAATCCATAAATTTCCCATCATCTAACTCTTTGACCTCCATTCGACCTTGAACTAACTTTCGACATAAATCCATCGCAAAAAAACACAAACTTCATAAAATAATCATCTGCGAAACCCTCAAAAACGTTCGACAGATGACATGACATCAACAACAGATACTCATAAAAAAGCACCGCGCTCCATGCCGCAGATTGATAGCATCATTCACCTTTTTTTTTGCGATTTTTTTTTGTGTTTCTGTTTATTATTATAAGCTCTTTAATATTTTCCTCACACACAGACATAAAATTTATCCATCGATTCGATTATTATCTCTTTCTATCGAAAATCTTTAGTTGGGGGAGCAAAAAAAGCGATAAAAACACGACAAGTACATATTCAGAGGAGAGATAAAGACTACTTTTATAGGCAGTAATTTCCCTCCTATTTTGTCGTTTAACGTCTCGTTAGGTTTCTTAGAGAAAATTTTGCCTTTTTTTTTTCTTACTTTCACTCAATCCAATCAAATCAAGACTCCCGAGCGAAAAAAAAGCTCCTGAGGGTCAACAAATTTTCTTTTATTAGATTTAATGAGAGATCCGTTCGCAATAAATTATTGTAATAACAGAAAAATCTCACACCGCTTGAAATATTGGAAGAAAATTGATTGTCATGACATTCACTTTGCTTTTTTTCCTTCTTTCTTTCATCGCCAGTTTTCATTGCTAATGCATGCATGCATTTATCTGTTATAATTGCCCATTTACGGAAACAAACAGGTTTCTATGAAGAGATTTTACTTTCTTTGGAATTGAATTGATTGGATAGAGAGACCTCGTTGCTCGCCAAGAAACACAAGAAACGAGAAATAAACTTGAAAGAGAGAGTGAATTATGTTTGTGTGTGCAATTTAAATTTGATTTCCAGAGAAAAGTTCATTGATGTCTTTCTTTGATGCAAGTCCAACTTGTCTATTATGTTATTACTGCATATCTTTGGATAAAGTGATTTACTTCGCGTTACATGTGAAAGAAAGAAAACGAGATCTAATAATTTTTGTTTTGACGTAAAAGAGCAACTTTATCGCGTTTTGAGGTTAAAAATGAAATTTTTTTACATTTTCTTACTCCTCAAATTTCAAAATAATTTTTTTATGACTTGCAAGTTTAATTTTTGTTACTTATTTTGTCAAAAAAATTTATAGTTCATATTTTCGAGCTCCTCATAAATTTTTTTTCAAAGAGAAACTCTTGAATTTCAATTCAATTAACTAAAATTTCACATTTTTGTACTCCTCATTTTATAAAAAAAAATAATTTGTTAAATAATTTTGCTTGGTTTGGATAAATTAAAAAAAAAATTTAAATAGGTCATTCTAAATTTTTTGAGGCTTATTTGTATGAAATTTTTTATAACCTTTCACAATTTCGTACTCCTCCTTCCTTAAAAAATTAAATAAATTTTGCTTGGTTTGAATTAATTGAAAAATATTTTAATTTTTGAAAAATTTTGTTTTTTTTTTTGAAAATTTTTGGGGCTTGTATTGAAGAATTTTTTCAATAATTTACTTACATATTAAAAAAAAATTCACAATTCCATACTCCTCATGATAATTTTTTCTTAAAATCAATTGATTTTGATGAGTTTGTATTCAATAAATTTTTATTTCACATTTTAGTACTCCTCAAGAAATTTTTTTCTTAATTCAGATAAGCTTTTAAAACTTCAATAAACTAAAGTTTCACATTTTTGTACTCCTCAATTCACAACTTTTTACTCCTTATAATATTATTAAAGCTTTTTTCGTCTCTTTTTATGAAAATATCAAAAATTTCTTAAAGAAAAATTTCCACGGACAAATTTTTACCATATAACCGCATTTTTTCCTCGAAATGCGGTAAAAAAAATTTTAATAAATAAATTAATTTTATATGTCGATGTTCTCTTAATGTACATGTATGAGAGCAAAATGCTACCAACTAATGTAAATTATAGTAAATCGTCTTCCTCGATGTCCGCACAACTCACGAGACGATCGTAATAATAATTACGGCGCGGCGATTTACATGTAAAAAGATGATGATTGGCTTCAATGAAAAAAATTATGAAGAGTGTGGGAGGTGAATGACCAAGTAAAAGTGAATTTGTCGTTCGTGCACAAGTTTTTTTTCCATGCAGGAAATTAGTAACAACCATGTATGAACAAAAGAAAGAAAATGTATCAAAATCCATTGAAATTTCTTCAAGTGCATAATAAACAATCAACCAGCATGATGCGTCGCATTGTTCATGACATTGATTACTTATGATGAGACGGCCCTTATTCACTTAACGACGTCGTTGTGCATGATTCATCCCCCGATTCGCTTCAATTTGTCGCGGCGACGACGTCATTGATCCAATAAATCTTTTCATTTAATTTTCTAATAGATACTTTTTTAAATGAATTAAATCGTCATTCGAGCAGAAAAATGAATTGAAGCGCTTTTACCTATTGGATTTTTAATTTCTTATGGCATTTTGAAGAATTTGCGAAAAAATTTGGTTTTATGAACGATTTGTTGTCTATTTAAGATAATTTAAAAATTTTCTTCCGAAACTTCAGCAACAATGAAAAAAAAATTAAAATAAATTAAATTAAATAAATTTTATTAAAAAATTAAAAAATAAAATTAAATTTACCTACAAATTAAAAAAAATTAATAATTAAAAAAAAATTAAAATAATTAAAAATATTTAAAAAATTAAAAGAATTTAAAAAAAAATATTAAAAAAATTAAAATATTTCTTTAAAACAAAAATCTAAATTTTTTTTTAAATTTCAAAAATTAAAATTTTTTTTTTTAAATTTCAAAATATTTATGAAAAAAAAAATTTAATATTAAAAAAAGATTTTATTAAAATTAAATTAAAAATGTAATTAATTAATAAATATTAAAAAATATGATAATAAATAAAAAAAAAATAAAAAAAATTAATTAATTCAATAAATTATAAATTAAATTTATTTTTTTTAAATTAAAAATAATATTTTTTTAACTAATAAAATTATATTAAAAATTAATAATTTTTTCTAAAAAATTAAATTTTTAATCAATAAAAGCGAAAATCCCTCATAATTTCACGACAACTTTAAAAACTTTCATAAACTTGACTTTTTTAATTTTTCGCACATTTGAGGCAAAAAGAAAAAAATTTCATTAACTGCCGACAAATTGCCGTGTCGTGCAAAAAATTATTTAATTATCGTCTTTGATCGTTTTGTTGCTTTGTTCGCGAGTTCATTAAAAGTGGGTACATTTAATTTCAATTAAAGTGCAACTGACTGATGTGTTGAAAAAATAAAATAAAAAAAAAACTTTTTTTTTCAAATAATATTATCGTCGCGCCACCAAATTTCCCATGCATTTCACGACAACTTTAAACACTTTCATAAACTTGACTTTTTCTTTAATTTTCGCACATTTAAAGCAAGAAGAAAAAAAAAATTTCATTAACTGCCGACAAATTGCCGTGTCGTGCAAAAAATTATTTAATTATCGTCTTTGATCGTTTTATTGCTTTGTTCGCGAGTTCATTAGTTGTTTTGAAAGTGGGTACATTTAATCAATCATTGAGACGATTAAAGTGCAACTGACTGATGTGTTGAAAAAATAATCATCGCAAAAAAAATTTTTTTTTTCAAACAATAGCATTTGACATAAAATGTTGCTACTGACAAAACAAAAACAAAAATAAAATGACAAACATGAAAAATGAAACATTTAATTAAAAAGCAATGAATTGTAATTAAAAATATTGTTAGTTGACAATATCTATCAGTGTTTAAACTAACTGCACTTTCTCTTTTAATTTAATTTTTAAAATAAAAAAAAATAAAATGTTTGACAAGTGAAGCGAAAATTACACTTAATTTTTTTTTTTCATATATAAAAAAAAATATTCTTTAGCAAAAAAATTTTTTCACCTTCAAATTTTTAAATTTAGCTCAGAATATCTATTTTTACACATTTTACTTTATTAAAGTATACATATTTTATATTATTACCGCAAAAACGCTTCAGCACTTATCAGTGCGCTTTAAACATGTTTTCGGTCCTCTTCATCTCGACACAAAGAGCACAACATTAGTACCCATAAATATTTATTGATGTGAAAAATATGATAAATGTACAAAGTTTTGTACATAGGGCTTTTCGCTATCATATATAAACGTATATAACATATACATTAAACATAAATATATTGATGAGAAATTTTCGTTCAAATTTTAAAATGTTGTGTTCGCTTAAACAGCTCTAAATATAATAATAATGTTCAATTTACCATGATAATGAGACAGATGCGTATCATTATACATGTATATTGTATATTATATATGATGAGAAGAATAAATAAAATAACATATATATATGCCACTTTTACGCTTATTTAGCATTTTCCGAGAAATCCGTGTCACTTTTCATCAAAAAAAAAAAAATGTCTTTGATTTCTCATATTTCGGAGATGGAGAGAGAGAAAGTCATCAGCGACACAAATTTAAATATGAAAGAGAGATAAAAGTTATGTTAATGTTCATTTGATGATGAAAGAAGAACAAAAGAATGATAAATAAAAAAAATATTTTTCAATTACTTACAATTTTAATTTAACTCTCTCGATAGAAATTCCGCCCACTTCTTCCTCTTCTTGAACTTTGCAATGTAATAAATTTGACCTTTTTCATGCTATTTTTTTGTATAATTTTTTTTCTTTTTTAAATGAATGCTTAAAAATTAAGTCTTTGACATCATTAAGTTGAGTTTCTCAGAGAGTAAATGTATTAATCGTTGGGAATTGTCAATTAAACAATTGACCTCTTTAACTCTTCTTTTATGATGTTATTTAGTGAAATAATAAAAATTTGTTCTAATTATCTGAAATTTGAATAAAAAGCATTAAAATACATAATTTAAAGTTAATTTTTTAATATACGACAATTATTTTTTTATTGAAAATCATAATTAATTTTTTTTATGTATGTTTAAAATAATAATAAATAAAATTTAAAAAAAATATTTAATTTAAATGAAAAAAAAAACAAAATCATAAAAATAAAATTATGTTCAAATAAAAAATCATTAAAAATTTTTTTTTTTTGTTAATATTAAAAAAATAAAAATTTTAAAAAATATTTATTAATACAAAAATAATTTTAATTTAATTTTTAATAACAGAAAAATATTTTTGAACGAAAAATTATTAAAAACAATATTTAATGTAGGTTTATTTAAAATAAAAAAAAATTTACAAAGATAATTTACTTAATATTTAATTAATGAAAATTATTTTTAAAGTAAATTTATCATTAAAATGTATTTCATTTCTTGTTAAAATAATAAAATTAAAAAGTATATTTTTTTAATTCAAGTATTAAATTTTTAATAAATTTTAAATAATATTTTCAAATTTAAAAATTTAATAAAAAATATTTTGTGTATGTTAAAATTTTTACAAAAATAATCAATTTTTAATGAACAAATTTTTTTTAATATTAAAAATTATAATTATATTGTATGTGCAAGATATTAATAAAAAAATTAAAAAATTAGTAATTTTATTCAAATTCAAATTATTTTTGTAAAAAATATATATTTTTTAATTTTATTATTTTTACAATAAATAATATACTTTTTAATGATAATTTTTACTTTGAATATAATTTTCGTTAATAAAATATTAAATTAAAAAAGATAAATTTTAAAAATATAATATTAAAAAATATTAATTAATATTAAATATAAAATTCAAAAAAATTTTTAATTTATTTATTTTGAAATTTTTTTTTACAAAATTTAATTTTCAACTTCAAAATAATTTTTGTATGTTAAAATTTTAATTTTAAATTATGCGTTTTATGTTTTTTTATTCAAATTAAATAAAATTAGAACAAATTTTATTTTATCGTTTAAACCAATTAAGATATATATTATAGAAAAATTTATATATGATTGATATATTTTATAAAAAAAATTAAATGAATTTATTTATTTTTAAAAAATTGATAAAAAAAAACATTTAATCCATTTAACGTCTAAACTAAAATAACGTCGAAAAGTTACAGTCATGCATTTTTAATTAACCATCATTGTAAAATTTCTGCTCCAGAATCATTACAAATGTTTTAAATTGATGCTAGACACGCCAACTTGTTTGCTTCCATTTTTTTTTTCGTAATTTAATTTAATGTTTTCTGTGAAAGTAAAAGAATGGCAAAAAGTACAAAAAGTAAATTTCAAGGTCGAGTTTTGTTTATGTTTACACAAAATCAACGATTTATTTATTCTAATTAATTTTTGTGTACTTTTAAATCTCTGGTTTAATATTTTTTGACTGTAAATTAATTTAAATTAAAGAAAAAAATTATTCTTAATTTTTTTTTATTTATTAAGTCGTCGACATGAAAATGACTCAGTCTCTTTGTTTTTCCGTGCCACCCGAATCGCTCGGTAAATAATGATAATCATTATAATAATAATAATTTCGCTTTTAAAATCACTATCTTGTCAAACGGTGCCAGCTTTGAGCGTAACTGTGATGAAATAAGCGTGAAAAATAATAAATATTATCTAACACGGCACGAAGTCGTCAAAAAAAAAGTTCGCGCGGAGAACAGTAGATATTAAATTTCATAATATTTATTACTTTAAAAATGGAAAGTAATCTTGTTGGGCGGCGGCGTTTGCTGCGAATCTAATGAAATTCGAGTGTGAAATAAGTTTTTTTTTATTGTGCGAGTAAAAAATATTTTTTACATTGTATCGCAAATGAAATGTTGATCCTCTGAATAAATATGAAGGACTCATGGGAGCTGAAAAAAAAACATAAAAAAAATATTTATCTTCTTTTTTATTAGTGATGAAAACTTTTTTTTCTGGATCACGTTGATTAGCAAGTTGTTGCTGGGTCGCATTTGTTGCTACGGGAACCTCGTTCGCATCAAAAAAATTGTATCTCCCTGACACGGGGAAAAACAAATAAAAATATCGAACAAAGGAAAGAGGTCATTCGGCGCCTTCTGTTGCTTACCTGAGTGAATGGTTGAGTTGAGAAATAAAAAAAAATACAAAATAAAACCACCCGAAGCAGATTTTTGCTGAATAAAACTTTTTTTCTCTCATTTTAAGGGATGTTATAAATAATTCCAAGACCATTCATTTCCTGTTATTCATCTCTCATTGTTTGAACATTTTTATAGAAGTTTTGCTCAAATTGAAAAGAATTAGCATTCGTTCTGAACTTTGTTCAAAACTTACATGAATGAACGTAAAAATAATAAAAACAACAAAAAACACGAGCGAAAAATAATTAATTGGCTCTCTTAATTTAATTAAAGCTCACACGAACGCAACTTTGATCATTATTATTGTTATCACATCATTTTTTATACTTAACTCGCATCTCGCGCTATTTGTACAAAATATATGAGTGATGATGAGCTAAAACGTGCCAACTGTGTGTATGTAAATTAAAATGGATGCGAGATGAATGGATGAAGTAATGACGATGCTTTGTCAGAAACAGGCCAACAAATTAGAATTAATTATCATCGAGATTATTTTTTATAATTTTTTTTTTAATATTTTTTCGACATTTTTTTTGTAATTGGATGGATGTAATAATTAAATGTGAATCATTTTTTTGTCTACAAGAAGTCTGAAGTTTTTATTTAAAAAAATTATTTAAAAAAAATATTTTTTTAAATTATCATATTAAAAAAAAATAATAATAAATTTAAAATTTTTAATTAGCACTAAAAATTTTTTTTTTCAAATAAATTAAATTAATTTTAAATTTAAATTAAAATTTTTTTTTTATTAAAAAATTTAAACATAAATAAATTCAATTAAAATTATTTTTTAAATTAAATATTTTTTTTTTAATTTTATTTAAATTATTAAATTTTAATTTTTTAAATTAAATGAAAAATAAATTAATTAAATTGTTTAAATTTTAAATTAAATTAAATTTTTTAAATTTTATTTGATTTTTATTAATTAAATTTTATTAATTAAATTTAAAAATAAATTAATTAAAAAAAATTTTATAAATTAATTTTTTAAAATTATAATAAAATTTAATCAAATTAAAAAAAAATTAAAAAAACAAATTAAAAATTTATTAAAAAAAATTAAATAAAAAAAAATTAAAATTAAATTATTTGAAATTTTCAAAATTTTTTTTATTTTAAAATTTTTTTAAATTTTATTTTTTAAAAAATAATTTTTTAATTTAATTTATTTAAAATTTTTAATTTAAATTAATTATGAATTAAAATTTTCAAAATAAATAATTAAAAATTTTTTAAATGAATTAAAATTAAATTTTTTTATTATTTTTTAAAATTTAATTTGATTTTTAATTAATTTTTATCAATTTTTTAAATTTAATTAATTTTTAAATTTAAATTTAATTTTTTAAAAATTTAATTAAATTAATTAAAAACTTATTAATAATTTAATTAATTAAAAAAAAATTTAAATTATTAAAATTATTAAAAACAAATAATAAATTTAAAAAATTAAAAATAAATTCTTTGAAAATTTTGTGAAATATTTTTCTGAAAATTTATATATTTTTGCCTTAATAAAAAAAGCCCTGTGAATTTTTTATTAAATATATTTGCTTGGTTTGAATTAATTGGAATAATAAAAAAATAAAATAAAAAATTAAATAATACTTACCATATTTTTATGAGTAACACAAATTTATTTCTCCCAATTGCTTCAACCTAATTTAAAAAAAAAAAATAAAAAAAAATATTTTTGTTACATTTTTCCACAATTATTTTTCTATAAAAAAAAAGTACAAATAAACATAGAACTAGAATTTTCTATTTAAATATTTATGAATAGTTGCATTTTATGCAAACAAATCTCCGCATCTCTCGAGAGATGCATTAAATATTTACTCAACCCAATTTTTCCCTCCATACTTTTCAGCAATTATAACAAAAAATACTTTTTATTTATGTTTACATTTTTTTTGAAAAATATTTGAAATAGAAAAAGAGAACAATCCTCATAAATAAATATTTTACAAAAAAAAAATGTATTTTGTAATAAACACGTAATAAATAATGGACGTGCATCATTCATAAGGCGTAAAAAAATAATCACGAAAAAAAAGTGAAAATGTTGTTTTTTTGAGTTTGAATGAATTAAGTTGTGCATCCCATTGAACGTTGTCTCGTCGTCGATGTAAGAAGATAACTTACATTATTAATCGTTCAGTGTTTTAAGCTCGTAATAAGTAATTATTATTAGCGTGTATGTAACATCATCTTCAGTTACCATGACTATAAATTTCACTTAATTACCTTTTTTTTTTTTTTGAAAAAAATCTTTTTTGGTAAAAATTGCGTCAAGTTAATCAATCATTAACGAAATAAGCAAACATTGTATCTTCTGTCGCCTCATCGTAGCGAAAAAAAAATCATAATGTGTAAAAAAATGTCAGTCACTTTGGGCAAAAAATGTCCAAAAAAATCCAAAAAAATAAATCAACTGCAAGTACTTCACATTCTGCACGTGGCAACTCCATAAAACTCTCATCCACACAAAATAATCGTTTGATTGTCAATGTAAAATGGCAAGCAAAACCAAAAACCCATTCAAAAAATCAAACAAACACTCTGTTTTGTCGTTCCAACCCCTTTAGTGATGTCAGTGAAGAGGCACCGCCGCCGGAAGAAGCGCCCGAGGAGACAAATGAGGGGGAAGAGCCTCCCGGCAGTGACGATTCGCACGCTACCGTCGTGCAAAGTGTCACAGAGGAGAACGAACGTTCGCCGTCTTCGGGATCCAAAAAGTCGGGTAATAATGATGACGAAGAATTGCACACCTTGGACGCCCAAAAGCCTGAAGATGTGATTGTGTTGGAGGATATTGAAGATGAACCGAGTCAGGAAGAATTGCCTGAACCTGCGCCTCAGGCGGAAGACGAACCCGAGGAACAGGAAGAAGAAGAAGAATTTGTGCCTCCCCCCCCTGAGCCTGAACCTGAACCAGAACCTGAAGAACCTGAAGATGACGATGAGATTGAGGAAATTCTCTTGGAAGAAGTTCCGCCGCCCGAAATTGAAGAAATTACCGAAGAGCCTGAAGAGTCAGAAAGTGTCGTTGAAACAGTTGAAGAACTACCTCCTCCGCCTGCACAATTCACATCTTCGACGGAAGCGACCTCTGCACCGGAAACGCGAACTACGAATAACGTAACTACCGCTACTGTGGAAAAACCGACAACTAACGATCATAACAACGACGCTGACGTGATAGAAGAAGAACACAAAAAAGCTGAAAAACCGACAACGACGACGATAGATATAGAACCTACTTTACCTACAATTAAGAAAATCGACTCAACGGACCTCAAACCAAAGAAACAAGAACTTCCACAAACAACAAAAGTAACAACAACAACAAATGAATGCGCGCCATCGACATCGACGACATCTGCGGCGAATACGTCAACTTCAGTTAATAACGATTCACAAATAATTACAGTTCCTATCTTTAATGAACCCGAAATGCCCACTGTGTTAGAAAAGAAACCCCTACCCGATATCTCAAGCAACAGGTGAATTTTCTTAGTAGATTGGGCAACCTTTCGATTAATTCTTGACTTTTGTCTTTTATCTGCATTTGCAGGCGGTACGATGACGATCCAGATAAAATTTGGAATTGCGGCGCATGGTTCGAGTACATTTTGGTTGTTGTAGTCTCGTCGCTCTTGTTGCTGGCTGCCACGGTACTCACGCTCTTTTGGGCCATTTACTACCGACAAGGATTCGATCTCACGGATGCCGACAAGAAATTCAATTTGCATCCCGTTTTGATGGTTGGCGGTTATATTACACTCTCAGGATTTTGTAAGTACTTTTTTTTTATTGCATTTATTAAATTTTTTAAAATTTCTTGAAATTAAAAAAAAAATAATTTAATTAATTAAAATAAAAAAAATAATTTAATTAATTAAAATAAAAAAAATAATTAAATAAAAATAATAATTTAAACAAAATTAATTATTTTAACATTTTTTTAAAATAAAAAAAAACAAAAATTTTAATTTATATAAAATGATAAAATAAAAATTAATTTCAATAAATTTTTAAAATTTTTATTTAAATTAAAAAAATAATTAAAAAAAATAAAAAAAAAAATTCAATAAATTTTATAGAAAAATTTGAATAAAATAATTAAAGATTTATTTCATTGAATTTTATAAAGTTTTTCAAATAAAATTTTAATTTGAATAAAAAAATTATTTTAAATTTAAAAAGAATAATTAATTTGATAAAATTTTTTTCATTTTAATTTTTTATTTTTTAATTTTTTATCAAATTTTAAAAGAATTTGAAAATTCATTAGTTTTAAATTCGTTTTAAAATTTCAAAAAATAATTTAAAAAAAATAAATTTTTTTTTCAATAAATTTAATAAAAAAATTCGAATCAAATTTTAATTTAAAAAAAAATTAATTAAATTAATTAATTAATTCAAATAAAAAAATTAATTAATTAAAAAAATAAATGAATAAAATAAATTGAAAAATTAAATAAAAATTAAAATAAAAATTAAAAATTAATTAAAAAAAAAAAATTAAATTCAATAAATTTTATATAAAAAAATTCAAATAAAATTTTTAAATTATTTTTAACTAAATATTTACCTGCTTTAAATAAAAAAATTAATATTTGAAAAAAAATATTAAAGTTCAAAATTAAAAAAAAAATAAAAATTTTAGACTAGAATTTTGTTAAAAAAAGATTAAAACTTTATTTAATTTTTTTTTAATTTATTTTTTTTTTAATTTAAATTTTTTTTAATTTTATTTTTTTTAAATTTTTAAACTGAAAACTATTAAATTTTTAAATTCTTTGAAAAATTGATAAAAAATTAAAAATTGAAAAATAAAAAATTCAACAAAAATAAATTTTTTGTCCATTTTGCAATTTCATATATGTTAATTAGAATGACAAAAAAAAAATACTTCAGAAAAACTTTTACATGAAAAAGCCTTTACTGTTGGTTGCACACGTGCGACATAAACATAAAATAAAAAGAGAGCAAAAAATATTTTTTTCCTCAAAATCCTGTGTTAAATCTTTTTTTTCTGTATTTTGTTTTATGGCAAGTTGTTTTTCTTCCGTTTTTTGCCTCTTCAGTACTTGGTCTCTCGTACCGAACGACGAAAAAAGAGTAAAATAATTGCACTCTGTGATATTAAAAGCTTTTCGTGCATTATTAAAAAGTTTCGCAAAAATAAGTCTTCCATAAAAACTTTTGTCTCTCAAGCACCATATTCGTGTTTGCTTGTTACTTGCCTCCGCTTGAAGTATCTCGGAGCAGAGAGAAGAAAGTTTTGCTGTTTAAATAATCACACACAAAATGCACTTGGGACGCTTTTAATTTAATTAAAGAGATGGTAACTTAACTCTTTCTCATTTTTTTTTTCGTCTTTTTTTTTTTGCAGCTATCATATTGTACCGCATTTGCCGATGCTGTTCGCACTTGATGGTTAAGTTGATCCATGCCTTGTTCCATGCTTTGGCCATTCCATGCATCGTGATCGGCTTCCTCGTCGTTTGGGACTACAAGAACCAAACTGGAGCTGCTCACTTTTATTCGTTGCACTCGTGGCTCGGATTGATTACCATGGGACTCTTTGCATTGCAGTTCGTATTGGGATTCTTCAGGTAAGAAAAAAATAAAAAAAAATAACAATTAAAAAAAATATTTAAAAAAAAATTTTTTTAATAAAAACATAATTTGATTTTGATTAATTTATTTTAATAATAATTTTTAAAAAAATTAAAAAATATTGAAAATTTTTAAAAAATTAAAAAATATTGAAAATTTTTAAAAAATTAAAAAATATTGCAAATTTTACTATTATTAAAAATAAAAAAAAATATTTTAATAATAAAAGATAAAATTATATTTTTAAAAAGTTATTATTTTTTTTTCAATAGCTTTATAATATAATTAAATATTTAATATTTTGGAATAATAATTTTCCAAAAATAATTAAAGAAAATTTATTAATTTAATTTTTGAATTATAAATTTTGTAAAATAATTTTTCTTATAATAAAAAATTATTTTTTTTAATAAAAATATTAAAAAACAAAAAAAAAATAAAATAAAATAAATTTGTAAAAAATATTTTAATTTATTAAATATAAAATATTAAAATTTTTTTTTAATTTTTTAAAATAATTAAATATTTTAAATAAATAATTTATTAATTAATTATTATTTTTTTTAAATTATTTTCATAAAATTTATTTAAAAAAAAAATAATTTTTTTATTATTATTAATATTTAAAAAAAATTATAAAATTCAATTTAAATTAAATTATTTTTTTAAAAATAAAAAAAATTAAATTAAAAATTAAATTAAATTTAATTTTAATCAATATAAATAATTAACTAATTTATTTTTTTTTTTATATTTTTTTTAGCTTCCTCATCTTGTTATGCTGCGATAACGCTACCTACAAATTCCGTTCAGTAATGGTACCCATCCATGCTATTTTCGGCATCATCACTTTCATGTTGGCTATCGCAACTGCCCTCACTGGATTCTTGCAAAAGGCTCGTTTCGACTTGGGGTAAGAAATTTTGTTTCCTTAAAAATTTTCATTAAAAAAAATTTCATCTCATAGAAAACCAAATCTCGAATCCCCAATTTTACAACCAATTTCCAACGAAGTCCAATTCCTCAATTTTCTCGCAATTTACACATTTTTCATTGCCATCTTCGAAATGATTTGGATTAAATTTTTATAAAAAAAAACTAAAAATTTTTTTTTTCAAATTCCCAACAGGTCTGACTACAATCTTTTCGCTGAAGAGGGTATCATCGTCAACACCATTGGCGTTGTCTTGATTGGTCTCGGTTGCATTGTACCATTTGCCGTTCGACGTGCCAACTCCCCTGCAAATTCCCGTGTCTACGTCAGTGAACGCTTGTAGACCGGAAAATGTGTTTTAATTGAATGCGATTAAATTTAACAAAGAAAAGAAAATTAGGAGCGGAAAAAAGTATAAAAATACATTTGAAGCTAAACGATGGAAATACCAACTGCTGTCAGCTGCTTTCACTTTTTTCTTTGATAATATTATTTTTAAAAGTATAAGTTTTTCCCCTTTTTTATATTTTTAAGAGAAATGGAGATTTTTTTACAATAATTTCTGAAAAAAAGAAAATATTTTCGAATTAAAATTAAATAAATATAATTTTAACATTATTTAGTCAAGTCATCGAAAGAAATATTATTATTTTTAGTTTTATTATGTATTAAAAAAAAATAACAATAAATTATAATTATTGGTTCAAAATATTATTTTTTTAATTTTTTTATTTGTTTCGTTCATTAAGTTCCCTCATGTGGCCAAATACTACCCAAAAAAAGAAAAATATATATTTATTATATATAATTATCAATTATGCTACAAAATAAGAAAAAAAAATATTAAAAAATAAATAAATAAGGTAAGGTTCTTCTACTTAAAATGCAACGAACATTATATCGGACTTGGTGAAACGAGATAAATAAACGAGATGGTTCCTTTTTTTATTATTTTTTTTTATTAAAAAATTATTTTTTATATTTTAATTTAATCTACACAGAATGATTTGAACGGTTCTTAAATCTAAACGCAATTCAATTAAAATACAATTGAAAAAAAAATAAACGCTGCTAACATTCATTCGATTTTTAAATAAAAAAAAAAAACATTTTTATCGCAACTCATTTGTAAAACACACAAAATAAATGCAACCATACATTTTAAACTGAATTTCTATCAAATCGCCCATCAATCGTAAAAAAATAAAATAATTAAAAAAAAAATACAAGACAAAAAACCACCAGAAGTCGATAAGCAAGAAAATTAGTAGAAAACAATATTAATAATGACAGTATAATATTTAGATAAAAACAATTTTAATACAAAAAAAACACACAAGTAATAAAAAAGCATAAAAATACATGTAATAGTTCAAGTTCATATGATAAGAAAAAAATAATCGAAAAAAAGTAGATGTAATTTTTATTACTTATACACTACATATTATTATTAAATATATATATTATATACAACATATATACTAATGGAATAACAGAAACCATACATACTAGATTGAATTAAATTCCAGGTGTTCTTGAAAAAGTCGGAATAGTTTGTATTTTTTTAATATAGCTCAGTTCATGTACCTATTTGTTATCTCTTATTAAATAATGAAAAAAATTAAAATTTAAAAATTGTTAAAAAAAAAATTATTTTACATTGCCAATATATAAAAAAAAATTAATAATTAATTGCGCAAAATGCCAGAAAATTTGAATTACAAAAAAAGTAATATTTTTCTTAAAATATTAAAATTCTATAAAAAAAAATATAACTTATTATAACTTATATTACAAATTAAGAGAAAATGATGATCAAAAATTTCAAAGGTACTTGAGTAGAAAACAAAAATGAATAAAAAAAAGAACACAAGCAAAAATAAAAACTTTATATTTAAAGAGTAGTTAATTTTTTCTATTTTTTAATAATATAATATATTATATACTAAACTATATATAATAAATTATATAATAATAATAAATAATAATTACTCATATAATCGTAAAAAAAATATTCTATAGACGTAAATATGTTGAATTTATTGTTAAAGAGAATAAAAAAAAATAACAATGAAAACGATATGATGTGAAAAACGAACAGAAGCGACGAATAGGGGACGAAATTGTCTTTCCATAATTGGGACTAATTATTTTTTTTTTTTATAAATTTATGTATTTTATTTAACATATAATTTTTTTTTAATAAAAAAATTAATTTTTTTCAAATATTTTTTTATGAATTTATAAAAATAATTTAATAATAAAAAAAATAATAATAATTTAAAACAATAAATTATTATTTTTATTAAATTATTTTTTTTTATTATTTTTATAAAAAAAAAATAATTTAATAAAATAAAATTATTAAAAATAAATTTAAAAAAATATATTTATAAAAAAGTTTTTAATAAAAATCGATTTTTATTAAATATTTTTTTTTTATAAATTTATAAAAAAAATATTTAAAAATAAAAAAATAATAATTATAAAAAAAATAAATTATTATTATTTTTATAAAAAAAAAATAAATTATAAAATTGAATTATTTTAAATATTTTATTTTCATTTAATTTATAAAATATCGAATTTTAAAATATTTTTGCCTAAAATTATAAAAATAATTTAAAATTAAAAAAAAAATAATTTAAAAAATAAAAATAATTCAAAATATAAAAAAAATAATATGAAAAAATATCACATATCAAAAAATATTTAAAAAAAATCGATTTTTTTTATATATATTTTTTTTATATAAAGAAAAAAAATAAAAAATTTAATAAAAATAAAAAAAGTCCTTCGTTCAGCATTTTATAAATAAAAAATACAATCTTTAGAGTGAAAAAAAAATCACAAAAACACCATAAAATATACAAAATAACTTGCTGTGTGGATTGAGACCAATTATTATGTCCCCAAAAAAACATTTAAACCAAACAAAACCCACAGAAAAAATAACAAGAATTACTTGTGTATTAATAATATTTTAATCGTAATATCCGTCATCATATATTAAAGAAAAGAAGAAAAAAAACTTTAGAGAAAGAAATTAATCAACCGTAAATTGCATTTACTAATATAAAATGTTTACTCTACGTTTGTTACATTAAGACACTTTGTATTAGTCCTCCTATCAATAATCCAACTTTCTCTATATACACAATCAATAATAATTAATAAAATTTTTAAAAAATAGTATAATCAAAAAATTAAAAAAATTCCACCGAAAATAAAAAATTTTAATTTTTTTCATTAATTTTGGATGCAACAAAAAAACAATCAGTTTTGAATAACAATGACACCAATATTTGAATTTTTTTTTGCTTTTTTCCGACTCGAGTTTTTAACTTATATCCTAAAAAAAATTAAAAACTTGTACCTAGTTGTAGTGTTTCTTAATTCACACAAGAAATAATTAAAAAAAAAAATATTTACCAATGTTAGGCATTTTAAAACTTAGCATTCATACTCGATTTTTGTCAAAAAATTTTAATTACAACCTTTTTATTATATTTATTACGAAAATATATATATTAAAAAAAAATTATAAAAAAAATATTTAACCATTAAGTAACCAATTTTACCAAGAAAACTATATATTATAAACAAGTAATTCAAAGTTATTAAATGTAATGAATTATTAAATTGTACCCGAAGAAGACTCTTTTGAATAAAAAATCACATAAATGGAAAATAACTTATATAACTTGACCAACGCGTATAATAAAAAAATATATTAATAATTGTACTCGTACCATTCAGAAAAAAAATTGTTTAAACGCAAAATACTTAATTAATCGTAAATTTTGTCTAAAAAAACATTACTGTCTAATCATATATTAATTATATTATGCAAAATAAAAAAAAATTAAAAAACAAAAGAAAATCTTTGTTGAGCCCACAGCAGCAGCATAAAAAATTTACAACGCTACAATCTATTCGCTCAATGAAAATACACCAAATAGTAGTCTTTCCTTAGTAAATTTTGTAGAAAAGCAAATAAAGTAATTTTTAATATAAAAAAAGCATAATATTTATATTAATTATATCATTTTGTTTGCAAAAAATACTGAGAAAGCATACACACAGGAAATAATTGCTCCAAAAAAATTTTTGTAGTAAAAATCGATAAAAAAAAGATGGAGTAGGTTTATTAATATATGATAAAGAAAAAAAAATAATAAAATGATGAGTAATATATGGTTAATAAATGTATTTAAAAATTAAATCAATTTCTATAAAAATAATAAAAAAAATGAAAAGTAAGAAAAAAACATGAAAAACATCAAAATCATATAAAAAACTATGGGGAATTATTAGCAAAAAAAAAAACAAAAAAATATTTAAAAGTATAAATAAATAATAAAGAATCTAGACCTAAGACACCATGGATTTTTATTTATTTAAAAAAAAAATATTTTTATGGTAAGTATATTGCATACAAAAAAAAAAAATTTTAAATATATTGCATACTTTTTAGAGCAACAAAAAAAATTTTTTAAACCTTCTCGTACTTTACTAACTTTATTTTTTGATCAAACTTCAGTCTTTCGGAAAACACGAAACTGTTCGCATCGTTAAACGGTACTTTATTCACATATTAAAAAAATAAATCTGCAAAATAAATATATTTTATTATATTATTAACTTTGATAAAAAAAAAATATATATTAATTGAAAAAATAAATAAAATATTTAAAAAAAATAATCTCGAAAAAATTATTTATTAAAAAAATGTGTTAAAAAAAATATTTGAACATTATATTAATAAAAAAAATATAAATTTAATATTTAAAAAAAATAAACTATCAAAAAAAAAATGAAAAATATACAAAAAATAATCATAATAGGATTAATAGCAATTCACATTCATCCCGGTTATTCATCAGGTTTCGGAAAATGTCCCAATTATCCGTCAATGCCGAAGTTTAACGTCACTAAAGTAAGTATACGATTAATTTTTATGCGAAATTCATCAATAAAAATGCCGATTATTGCAAAAATCGCTGTTTGGCAGTATAAAATATGAACATGTTTGAAAGTTTTATACAAAATAAGTAAAAATATGTGCTATAGACATGTGAAAAAATTGCAAATATTATGAAAAAGGCAATTATTGAGCATAAATATTCCGTAGATAGAAGCGGATTAGTACATGTTATAGAGAATATAATGTTTATAAAGTGAATTTTTGTATGAATGTTATGTAATATGTTTATAATGTTATTTTTTTATTTAAAAATATTATTTTTGATATTTTTTTAAAATAAAAATTAATTTTAAAATAAGAAAAAATAAATAATTAAATAAACAATATTAAAAAAAATTATTTTAAATTAATTTTAATTTAATTTAAAAAATAACTTTTCAATGATACAATTATATTAATAATAATAAGAATTAATAAATTTTTTGAAAACATGTTAAAAATTTAATATTTTAATAAATTACAAAAATTTATTAAATATTAAAATTTTTTATTTTTTTTATTAAAAATTAATAATATTATTTTTATAAATAATAATTATTAAAAAAAATAAAAAATTAAAACAAAAATTTATTAAAAATATATAATTTAAACAAAAATATTTTATAATATTATAAATAAATAAAATAAAAAATTAATGATAAATTATTAATTAAATTAAAATCAAAATAAATTTATTTATAAAAAAAATAATTTTAAAAATTTTATTTTTTGATAAAATATTAAAAAAACAACTTTTTAATGATATATTATTAACTAAAGTTATAAAAATAAATTATTTATAAAAAAAATATTTTTAAAAATTTATTTTACAAAAAAGAAATATAAAAAAATAACTTTTTAATGATATATTATTAATAAAAGTAATAAAAATCAATAAATTAATTGAAAATTTATTTAAAAAAAAATTTTATGATAAAATTATATTTTTTTTAATAATATATAATTAAAAAATAATTTTTATACCATCATACAAAACACATAATAACAACTCCGTTATGATAATTACACATTTATTTTACTTTCAAACACAAGAATATTTCCGACACATAAAATACATGCAAGTCACACACCTTTTTTATTCTTATTTTCGTCGTTTATTTACATACATATTATTAACTTGACCTATTTCTTATCATCCAATATGTATGTTATAATCTGTTGTTGTTTTAAACTCGTTTGACTTGTCATTTTACGAAAAAAAAATTATCTGTTGTATAATATATGAAATCGTTCTGAGGTCAAGAACTTTTTTATTTATTTACAAAAATTTCTTTTTTTTTTTCAAGTTATAAATTTTTGCTTCGCCACGCTAAATAGAAATGAAAGTTCAACAACTTGAAGTTGTGAATTGCATCGATAATTATTTTTTGTATTTATTTCTTTTCTTTTCTTTCTTTCTATGGAACATGTCGAGTAGACAAAATGTATCGGAAATTTAAATAAAAAAATTTATTTACACATTTTTACTGCGTGATGATCGCTTTTTTGACTTTTACTTTGCCTTTAAAAATAAAAATAAAAATGTCAATAATTCCTGCAATAAATTTATTTATTGCGACGATGAATTTTAAGTGATTTGAGGAACTTGTCAAAATATTTTAGTTTTTTTGAATATTTTGTTAAATGAATAATTGCGTGTTTCTCGTGCATTTAACACACAGAAAAAAGGAAATAAATTGCATTTGAAAGAAATTATGTAAAAAAATTACGCATTTTATACCTGTTTCTTTGCGATTTGTTGCTTTTTTCGTGAAATTTCGATGCTGTGTCGTAATGCAGAGCGAGAGAAAGGTTCCGCATTAGACTGAATTAGCGGTAATTATCATGCAAGGACCTACAACTCGGAAAATTACTCGCAAGAAATCATAAAGAAGAAATTATGATGACTTAACAAAGTATTAATAATTGCCATAAAAACGTGTTCGTTTGCACTTTCACTGCTTTTTGTTGACGCATCTTTTTTGTTCGTCGTATTTTTTTTTTCTTTGTAAAATGTTTATGACACATGCTGAAATTATTTTTTGCGGGTTTTTCGACATTTTCAAAATTATTCTTAAATAAAAAAAAATAAAATAATAAATTTTTAAGAACAAAAAAAAAAAAAAAAAATAAAATTAAATTTTTTTTTTTATTAAAATAAAATAAAATTATTTTTTTTATATAAGGATTAAAATTAAAATAATAAATTTATTTAATTTAAAATATTTTTTTTTTTAAAATTTCTATAAAAAAAAAATAAACTAAAATATTAATTAAATCGTAATTAAAATAATTATTAAAATTAAAATTATTTAAAATTTTTTTTTCATTTTATTTTTTTTAATTTGTAATTAATTTATTTTGTTAATTTAATTTATTATTTAATTAAAATTTATTTTTATATTATTAATATCAATTATTTTTTTTTATTTAAAAAAATTTTTTATTTTTTATTTAAGGAAATTTTAAAAAATTAAATTAAAATATTAACTAAATTATAAATTTTATTAAAATTTTATTTTTTTAAATCAAATAATATTTTTATTTATTAAATTTATAATTTGTTATTTTAATTAGATTTATTTTTATTAATTTTTTTTATTTAAAATTTTTTTATTAAAATAATAATTTTTTTAAAATTAGATAGAAAAATATTTATAATGTATTTTTAAAAATTTTTATATAAAAAAAATGAATAGTAATTATTTTATTATTTTAATTATTTCATTTAATTTTTAAATATTTTTTTAAACTCAAATAAACTTATAAAAATATATTTAAATTAAATTTATTTAATTTAAATTTTTTTTTTTCAAGAATTTTAAATGTAAAATTTTCTTAATTTGTAATTAATTATTTTTTTTAAATTTTTTTCAGTTCCTCGGAAAATGGCTCGAAGTCGAACGCAGCTTCTACCTTCCCGAAATTGCAACTGGATGCGCTTCGATGACATTTGAGAACAGCACGGCACGCCTTGACGAAGGGAAACCGCAACTGGAATTGGCAATCAAGACAATTAACTTATGGACAGGAGCTCCTTCAGTCAGTCTCGGCAATGCAATCTTGGAGCATGACAGATCTTCCATCATGAATGTTCAGGTAATTTCTCGTAATTTGTAACTTTGCACCCATAACCGTGTCAGTAATAATTTTATTGTAAAACTGAACGACCTTGAAGTTTTTTCAAGTTGAAAAATATTTTTTTTTAGTTATTTATGTGTCTTATTATTATTTATTACATTTTTTTAAAGCATTCATTGATCAAAAAAAAAAAACAAAGGAATTTTACAAAAAATGATTTAATTATAATGTGTCGACAACTTGTTTGCAATTTTTTTTTTAAATTTTATTTTATGCATGAATTAATTTTAATGTTTTTTTTGTAGCTCCAATCACGCCTTCCAGCGGCGATTTCTCGTTTGTTGCCTGGTTCGGGCAAATATCAAGTGCTTTATACGGATTATGATAATTTTGCCATTCTCTGGTCTTGCTCGAACTTTGGAATTGCATTCACCGATCAAATTTGGTTGTTGGGACGGGAGAAGGATTACACGTTGGAAATTAGAACGAAGATTTATGATGCTTTGCGGCAATTGGGATTGGATTCGGATCGTTTAATCGTGTCAAAAAATAAGGATTGCCCAAATACTTTATAATTTTTTATAGAACTTAATGAAAAAAAATATATTTTTTAATGGAAACATAAAAATTATATATGTACCTGTGATAGAATTTTTAATTAATTAAAAATAATAAAATATAAATAAATAAAAGTATTTTTAATGGAAATTGTTGTTTTAATTTTTTAAAAATAAAAATTATTTTTTTTTTTTTTTTTAAAAAAATAAAAAAAAATTAAAAAAGAATTTTTTAAATTAAATGAAAAATAAAAATGTTAATAATTTTATTTAAATTAAAAAAAATTAAATTGAAAAAAAAAATATTTTTTTAAAAAATTATAATTTAAAAATTAAAAAAAAATTTAGAGGTTAAAAATATTTTTTTTTTAATAATTTTATTAAAAATAGATCTCATAACCTTAAAAAAATTTTCTATTATTTTTTAATTGAATTTAAAAAAAAATTAAATTAAATTTGAATTAATTAAAATTAATAAAAAATAATTTAAAAATTAAAAAAAAAATTTTAGATGTTGAAAATATTTTTTTATTTTTATTTTTTTTTTTGAAATAATTTTATTAAAAAAAATCTCATAACCTCAAAAATAATTTTTCTCCATTGCCCTTTTTACCCATAATTACTCAAAGTACGTCACTGCTTATTTCAGTTTCGAAAATAATCAACAAAAAATGTCTCAATCCGAGCAAAAACTCGAAAATTTACTCAAAAATCTCCGAAAAAACATCAAAAACCTCGAATGGAAAATAAATTATTTAATTCCTGACGACATTTTACTCATCAAACGCAAAAACTCACCTGCCTTCCTCAAAATCGACTCAAATTTGAAGATTTCTGGCATCCGGAACAACAAACAAGTCTTCCAAGTGACATTTAAAGAACAATCCAACGATGGCATCAGCAAATTATTCGAAATTCTGGAAATTTCTGAAGAAACTTCGAATAAATTCCCCGAACTAAAGCCAGAAATTTCATCTTTTAACTCTCGTCGTCTCACTCGAGGTCAAATCAGAGCCGATTTCTTCGAAACTAAAAAACCGGAAGAAGAAAAAACAAATTTTTGCCCAACTTGCGGCTTTCAGGGCATCAATAAACGTGGATTGGACATTCACATGAAGCGAATGCACCCGGCAAAAGAGAAAAAACGCTCGGGAAAACTCAAAGAACCTAAAAAGGAGACATTTGTGTGCCCAATTTGCGGTTTTGAAACAATTTACAAACGAGGAATCAAGATTCATAATTATCACATGCATCTGAAAAAACTAAAAATTGAAGAAAATGTTAAAAATGAAGAAGATTCTTCAAATTTAGTCATGAATATTGAAGTATTTTGAGAATTTTTAGTTGGTAAAATTCATTTTTGCATATTTCTTGTAGTTTTATGTTATATTTAAATACAAAATGAATAAAATATCTTACATTTCTTGATTACATCTCGGTTTAAAATTCTACAGAGTACTCAAATTTAGGAAAATTTGTTCGTAGAAATACATTCTTAATGTCTAATTATGCTTTTTTAATACATAAATTGTCAAAATTATTGCTAAACTTAAGGTCTATGGAGAAAAAGCTTGTTCTACTGTCTAAATATCTTCTATAAAGGGAGGATCTTACAATTCGAGGTCGCTTTAATAGTTGAAAATTTTAATGAATTTTCTCCTTTTTTATTTTTTTTTTAATTTTTAAGATTGAATTAATAATTTGAAATATTTTTTATGTAAGAAAAATTAAAAAATTTGATAATTTTTTGATTTGAAAATTTTAAAAAGGTAAAAATTTTCAAAAGATTTTTTTTCCAATTAAAATAATTTTTTTTTAAACTTTAAGAGAAAAAATTTTTAATTTTAAGAAAAATTTTAATTTTTTTAAATTTTATAAAGTTCGATTTTTTTTATAGAAAAATTTTATAGAAAATTAAATTTTTATATTTCGATTAGAAATAAATATTTTTTTACAGAATTTAAAAAAAAAAATTTTTGTATCAATTTTATGAGTTAAGATGATTATTTTTTTTTTAATTAAAAGTTTTTCTTTAAAAATTAAAAAAAAATTAAATTTTGAAATAAATTTTAACAGAAATTTTATACATTTACAAGCCAAAAAATTTCTATAAATCTAAAAATTTTTATAGATTTTTTTTAAAATTCTTTCGTAAATTTTTGAAATTCAATTCTTTAATAAAAAATTGCTTTTTATCAAATTTTAAGGGAAAAATTTATAACTTTGAAAAATATTCTTTTCTTTAAAAATAATTTTAAAAAATTTTTTAAATCTTTTTTGTTATAAATATTCGAAAAATATTAAAATTTTCAGAAGTTTCATAAAAAATTAAGATTTTTATAAAATTTTTAATCTATAAAATTTCAATAAAATTTTCATTAATTTTTAAAGTTAGAAGTTTTTCTTTAAAAAATTGAAAAATTTTAAAAAATATAAAATTTTGAACTAATTTTGACTGTAAAAATTTTTTAAGGATCATTTCGAGCAAAAAAAAAGTAATTTTTTTATGAAATTTGTAATTTAAAAAAAAAAAAATTTTTTTCAAAACATTAAAATTTTTCTTTAAAATTTTTTTTTTTAAATTGAAACTTTTTCTTTAGAAATTTTAATTTTTTCATTAATTTTAACTCGAACTTTATGAAAATTTTTATCTTTTCAAACAAATTTTGGTAAAAAATGAACCAAAATTTGAAATTTTTCTTACTTTTTAAATATCGCTCCTTAAAAATTCTTAAAATTAAAAAAAAGGAGGAAATTAAAAAAAAATTTTCAACTATTTTAAGGGCTTCTCATACTGATTTTGTGTTGTTCATGTTGGAAAAACTTCGAATACTACTAAATTTTTGTTGACTAAATCTCATTTTTTTAATCCTTCTTGCCGCCATGGAACTCTTCGTTGCACAATTTGCATGACCACGAACCTTCGGGAGGATTTGCGAGACGCGGCGATAAGCAATACATGTGATACCCGCGATCGCAATCGTCGCAAAAAAGCAGTTGATCATCATTGTCTGACGTGCCACAAATTGAGCAATATTTGCACTCGATGCACTGCCATCGGTACTTTTTCACGGAAATTGTCATGTTTTTGGTGAATTGCAAGCACGACGGATGCCCCGAACGCCCGCAATCCGAACACGAGACCAAATCTTCGGGCTGCATCGTTTTCTTGTTTTCGCGCGCGTCGCCCAGACAAAAATCGCAGTACGGCGACGGCGGAGCTTTGCCCTTTTCCGGCTTGCGAATGTAATGGGCAGGCGGCAAAAGTTTGTCGTCGGGGTCTTCGGGGAGTTTTTGTTCGGGCATCAAAACGGGCATGGCGGGATCTGTTGCGGCATCGCCTCCCGTTGGATATCCCGAAGGGATAAAAGTCGTACTTCCGCCGCCCGGAGTGAATTGTGTCGATGGCGGACCCGGCATTGATTGTCGATTGTTGCGATTTCGTTGAGGAGTCGAACTTCCCGGGAGTTCCATCGAGTTATCCATGAAACCGGGAGCTTGTGAAGGACCTCCGCGTGATCTTCCGCCTCGAGGACCTCGAGATCCTCTTCCGCGAGCACGAGGACTGTATTCATTGGCACGCGATCTGCCGCCTCTGCCTCGCCTTCGTTGCCGCTTGAAGTGATAAGGCTCCTCGTAATCGCCATCGGATTCGGGTTCGGGCTCATCAAAGTCTCCCATGTCGTGCATTTCGGCGTAATCGTCGTAAAACCACTCCTTGGGCATGTTATCGTCGCGTTGACTGTCCTTGCTA
The DNA here is from genome assembly GCF_036172545.1 of Culicoides brevitarsis. NCBI lineage: Eukaryota > Metazoa > Arthropoda > Insecta > Diptera > Ceratopogonidae > Culicoides > Culicoides brevitarsis. Next base: position 39,808,620 of record NC_087086.1, on the reverse strand, counting down.
TCGGTATCGATGGCGCCCAAACTCGTGCTGTTGTCCAAACTGTGTCGCGATTCGTCCTCGTACGACGTGATTTCGCGTAATTTCCCGAACGGACGCGGATTCGTGAGATACTGACGACGAGCTTTGCGCCAACGAGCTGCGGGATACGAGTAAATTTGTCCCGTTTTCATGCCAGGCATCCGTTGACGACGTTTCATGAAGAGCTGCGAATTGTTCTGGGCGATGCCTGTTTGCGGGTCCAAAAATGGCATCCGTAACTTTCGCTCGATGCATAGGCGAGTGTTGAAGGTTTCGCTGTTTTCGAGCATCTCTTTGTACGAGTCGCCCGACAGGAAGGCTTCGATTTTCTGCAAGTTCGCGATGTTGACGCCGAGACTCTCCATTTTTGCGGGGGTTTTTAGTTAAATTCGACGAGATATTTGCACTTTTCTGATGAAGCGTCTTTTTTTTGAGTTCGTCGTCGTACAACAAATGTTTACAGAATAAGCGATTTGTCTTTGCTAATTCAGAACTTTACATTGCGCCATCTTTCGTAAGACACAGAAGCTCTAAAATTGAAAAATTCGAAAATTTTATTAAATTTTGAGATGATTTTATAAAAAATTTTTAAGAAATTTCACTTTTTAAAAGATATTTTCGTTAAAAAATAAAAAAAGTCTTAAAAAATTTAATTTATAATCCATTAAATATCAGTAACGGATAAAATTTTGAACTAACTACATTGAATTAGCATGACGCAAATTTATTTGTGGTATGCTTGTTAAATATTTAATACGAATAAATTTGAAAATTTATTTTTTTCTCAAAAAAATTAAATAAAAATAAAAAAAATATTTTAATGTTTGTAAAAAAAATTGCAATTAAAAAATAAAATATAAAAAAAAATAAATAAAAAAAATAAAATATAAAAAAATAAATAAAAAAAATAAAATATAAAAAAATTAAATAAAATAAATAAATTTATTAATTTTTAATCAAATTTAAAAAAAATAATTAGAAATTTTAGTAAATTTTTTTTTATTTGGAGTTTTTATTTTTTTTAAATTATTATAATTAAAGGTTTAAATTCTACTTTAAATTTTTATTTAATTTCAATGTGATCAATCAAAAATAATTTAAATGTGCATAATTTTAAAATTATAAAAACGTAAAAACTGATTAAAATAAAAAAATTTTTCTAATTCAAAATTTTAAAATTAAGTAAAAAAAAAACAAAAATAAAAAAGTTATATTTTTAAAAAATATATTTTTGAAGGTTTACCTTTGATACGAATAAATATGGAAAAAAATGAAATTAAAAAAAATTAAATTAAAAAAAAAAATAAATTAAAAAAAATTAAATTTTGAAAAAAAAAATTAATAGAAATTTAATGAAAACAAAAGAAAAATATATTTTTTTTTTAATTTTAATATTTTTTGTTTACTTTTTTTTGAGTAATAAAATTTAATTGTATAAAAAATTAAATAAAAATTTCATTTAAATATACCAATATTTTTTAAAAATTATTGTTTTAATTTTTTTAAATGAAATAATTTACCCTAATTAATATAAAACATTACAATTCAAGAAAAAAAAATCTTTGAAGATTTTTAAAAACTTTTGTAATATTTTGGCACATTTCAATGTTTTTTTTTCATTTAGATAATTTTTATTTATTTATTTAATTAATTTATTTTATTTTTTATTTCAATTGAATTATTAAAATTTATTTTATTTATTGATTAAAAAAATCATAAAATGAAAAATTTTTGACCAAAAACAATATAGCACATTCAAAAATTGAATTAGCATGAAGGCAATTAATTAACAAAAACATCAACCAAAACAAACCTCGAAGCCTTCAGTATTTAGCTCCAACAAAAAACGAAAGATGACAAACTCCAACGAGCAAGTTTCCGTGTACCATGAACGCCAACAGAGAGAATTGTGTGCCATGCATGCCCTCAACAACACGTTCCAAGGTAAATTTTCCTCAATTTCTGCTTCGTCACGTCATTTCAATTTCAAATTTCTCCCGTAGAAAAAGTTTTTACAAAGGAATTTCTGGACGAAATCTGTTTACAGCTCACGCCCGACACAAATTGGCTGAATCCGCATCGCTCGATGTTCGGTTTGGGCAATTACGACATCAACGTTATCATGTCGGCAGTGCAACGGAAGAAGAATTGCGAGGCAATTTGGTTCGATAAGCGAAAAGATCCCGCCTGCATCGACACGGAACAGATTATTGGCTTCATCCTGAACATTCCGAACAAATACGATTTGGGATTTGTGGCTGTTCCGCTGCTCGGAAGACGTCATTGGTTCGCAATCAAGAAAATTGGCGCGCAATTTTGGAATCTCGACTCGAAATTAAAAGTCCCGAAGAGTTTGGGCAACGAAAATGACGTCATGGAGTTCATTAGGAAGCAACTTTTGGAAAACGATAAGGAATTATTTATTGTTGTGACGAAAGAAGTTGCTTCGGCGCAGAGTTGGATGAAAAGCCCGACGATCGAAACGTGAATTACAATTTTTTTAGGGAATTTTTTTGAATATTTATTTACAATTATAAAGATTTTATACAAAAAATCAACTTTTTTTAAGCGAAATTTATCTCAGGCTTCACTAAATTACCTGTTAGAGCCTTTTGGGTTCACTTTTTGGGTGAATTTCGACCAAAGCCTTATTTCAAAGGTTGTTTAATGGTTCGCGGAAGTAAGAAACACACAACGCCACACACTGAAAATAATTTTTAAAAATTAAATTTTTTAAAAAAATATTTTTTTGAGAATTTTTTACCAATTGCTGTTCCTCCAACCATCAAAAATGGAGGTAAACATCCCGTTTCCATCAATTTTGGGAACATCACGTTGCCTAATAGAGCTCCTATTCGCCCGAACATCATCAGGATTGACACGATCATTGTTCTGGAAGATGAATTTAATGAAAATTTTATTTTTTTTTTTTATAAAAAATTGAATTATTTTCATAAAAACTCGAATTTTTTCATGAAAATTTAATTTTTTTTAATGAAATTTTATTTTTTTTTCTAAAATTTAAAAATTTTTTAAATAAAATTTTAAAAATTAAAACTATGTCAAAAACTGTGTCAAAGCAATTTTTGTCAAATCTTGCTCCAAATGGATAAAAATTTGTCAGAGGGCTCTAATTTATCATTTTTAATCATTTTATAACTCAAAACTGCCAAAAAATTGAAACTGAAAATTTTTTTTTCCTTTGACATAGTTTTGTTTTAAAAACTATATCAAGAGCAAAAAACTGTGTCAAAAACTGTGTCAAAGCAATTTTTGTCAAATCTTGCTCCAAATGGATAAAAATTTGTCAGAGGGCTCTAATTTATCATTTTTAATCATTTTATAACTCAAAACTGCCAAAAAATTGAAACTGAAAAAATTTTTTTCCTTTGACATAGTTTTGTTTTAAAAACTAAATCAAGAGCAAAAAACTGTGTCAAAAACTGTGTCAAAATCTGTGTCAAAGCTATTTTATCAAATCTTGCTCCAAATGGATTGAAATTTGTCAGAGGGCTCTAATTTATCATTTTTAATCATTTTATAACTCAAAACTGCCAAAAAATTGAAACTGAAAATTTTTTTTTCCTTTGACATAGTTTTGTTTTGAAAACTAAATCAAGAGCAAAAAAACTATGTCAAAAACTGTGTCAAAGCAATTTTTGTCAAATCTTGCTCCAAATGGATAAAAATTTGTCAGAGGGCTCTAATTTATCATTTTTAATCATTTTCTAACTCAAAACTGCCAAAAAATTGAAACTGAAAAAATTTTTTTCCTTTGACATAGTTTTGTTTTAAAAACTAAATCAAGAGCAAAAAAACTGTGTCAAAAACTGTGTCAAAGCAATTTTTGTCAAATCTTGCTCCAAATGGATAAAAATTTGTCAGAGGGCTCTAATTTATCATTTTTAATCATTTTATAACTCAAAACTGCCAAAAAATTGAAACTGAAAAAAATTTTTTTCTTTGACATAGTTTTTTTTAAAAACTAAATCAAGAGCAAAAAAACTGTGTCAAAAACTGTGTCAAAGCAATTTTTGTCAAATCTTGCTCCAAATGGATAAAAATTTGTCAGAGGGCTCTAATTTATCATTTTTAATCATTTTATAACTCAAAACTGCCAAAAAATTGAAACTGAAAAAATTTTTTTCCTTTGACATAGTTTTGTTTTAAAAACTAAATCAAGAGCAAAAAAACTGTGTCAAAAACTGTGTCAAAGCAATTTTTGTCAAATCTTGCTCCAAATGGATAAAAATTTGTCAGAGGGCTCTAATTTATCATTTTTAATCATTTTATAACTCAAAACTGCCAAAAAATTGAAACTGAAAAATTTTTTTCCTTTGACATAGTTTTGTTTTAAAAACTAAATCAAGAGCAAAAAAACTGTGTCAAAAACTGTGTCAAAGCAATTTTTGTCAAATCTTGCTCCAAATGGATAAAAATTTGTCAGAGGGCTCTAATTTATCATTTTTAATCATTTCTAACTCAAAACTGCCAAAAAATTGAAACTGAAAAAATTTTTTTCCTTTGACATAGTTTTGTTTTGAAAACTAAATCAAGAGCAAAAAAACTGTGTCAAAAACTGTGTCAAAGCAATTTTTGTCAAATCTTGCTCCAAATGGATAAAAATTTGTCAGAGGGCTCTAATTTATCATTTTTAATCATTTTATAACTCAAAACTGCCAAAAAATTGAAACAGAAAAAATTTTTTTCCTTTGACATAGTTTTGTTTTAAAAACTAAATCAAGAGCAAAAAAACTGTGTCAAAAACTGTGTCAAAACAATTTTTGTCAAATCTTGCTCCAAATGGATAAAAATTTGTCAGAGGGCTCTAATTTATCATTTTTAATCATTTTATAACTCAAAACTGCCAAAAAATTGAAACTGAAAATTTTTTTTTCCTTTGACATAGTTTTGTTTTAAAAACTAAATCAAGAGCAAAAAAACTGTGTCAAAAACTGTGTCAAAGCAATTTTTGTCAAATCTTGCTCCAAATGGATAAAAATTTGTCAGAGAGCATCAAATTTATCATTTATAATCATTTTCTAACTCAAAACTGCCAAAAAATTGAAACTGAAAAAATTTTTTTCTCTTTTTGTCAAATTAAAAATTTGTCAGAGGGCTCTAATTTATCATTTTTAATCATTTTATAACTCAAAACTGCCAAAAAATTGAAACTGAAAAAATTTTTTTCCTTTGACATAGTTTTGTTTTAAAAACTAAATCAAGAGCAAAAAAACTGTGTCAAAAACTGTGTCAAAGCAATTTTTGCTCAAATTTGTCAGAGGGCTTTTCCAAATGGCCATTGAAAAATTTGACATAGTTTTGTTTTAAAAACTAAATCAAGAGCAAAAAAACTGTCAAAAACTTGTCATTTTTGTCAAATCTTGCTCCAAATTTTTGTCAACATCAAAAACTGCCAAAAAATTGAAACTGAAAAAATTTTTTTCCTTTGACATAGTTTTGTTTTAAAACTAAATCAAGAGCAAAAAAACTGTGTCAAAAAATGTGTCAAAGCAATTTTTGTCAAATCTTGCTCCAAATGGATAAAAATTTGTCAGAGGGCTCTAATTTATCATTCAAAAACTTTGCTCCTTTGACATGTTTTAAAAACTAAATCAAGAGCAAAAAAACTGTGTCAAAAACTGTGTCAAAGCAATTTTTGTCAAATCTTGCTCCAAATGGATAAAAATTTGTCAGAGGGCTCTAATTTATCATTTTTAATCATTTTATAACTCAAAACTGCCAAAAAATTTAAACTGAAAAAATTTTTTTTTTTCCTTTGACATAGTTTTGTTTTAAAAACTAAATCAAGAGCAAAAAAACTGTGTCAAAAACTGTGTCAAAGCAATTTTTGTCAAATCTTGCTCCAAATGGATAAAAATTTGTCAGAGGGCTCTAATTTATCATTTTTAATCATTTTATAACTCAAAACTGCCAAAAAATTGAAACTGAAAAAATTTTTTTCCTTTGACATAGTTTTGTTTTAAAAACTAAATCAAGAGCAAAAAAACTGTGTCAAAAACTGTGTCAAAGCAATTTTTGTCAAATCTTGCTCCAAATGGATAAAAATTTGTCAGAGGGCTCTAATTTATCATTTTTAATCATTTTATAACTCAAAACTGCCAAAAAATTGAAACTGAAAATTTTTTTTTCCTTTGACATAGTTTTGTTTTAAAAACTAAATCAAGAGCAAAAAAACTGTGTCAAAAACTGTGTCAAAGCAATTTTTGTCAAATCTTGCTCCAAATGGATAAAAATTTGTCAGAGGGCTCTAATTTATCATTTTTAATCATTTTATAACTCAAAACTGCCAAAAAATTGAAACTGAAAAAATTTTTTTCCTTTGACATAGTTTTGTTTTAAAAACTAAATCAAGAGCAAAAAAACTGTGTCAAAAACTGTGTCAAAGCAATTTTTGTCAAATCTTGCTCCAAATGGATAAAAATTTGTCAGAGGGCTCTAATTTATCATTTTTAATCATTTTATAACTCAAAACTGCCAAAAAATTGAAACTGAAAAAATTTTTTTCCTTTGACATAGTTTTGTTTTAAAAACTAAATCAAGAGCAAAAAAACTGTGTCAAAAACTGTGTCAAAGCAATTTTTGTCAAATCTTGCTCCAAATGGATAAAAATTTGTCAGAGGGCTCTAATTTATCATTTTTAATCATTTTATAACTCAAAACTGCCAAAAAATTGAAACTGAAAAAATTTTTTTCCTTTGACATAGTTTTGTTTTAAAAACTAAATCAAGAGCAAAAAAACTGTGTCAAAAACTGTGTCAAAGCAATTTTTGTCAAATCTTGCTCCAAATGGATAAAAATTTGTCAGAGATCTCTAATTTATCATTTTTAATCATTTTATAACTCAAAACTGCCAAAAAATTGAAACTGAAAAAATTTTTTTCCTTTGACATAGTTTTGTTTTAAAAACTAAATCAAGAGCAAAAAAACTGTGTCAAAAACTGTGTCAAAGCAATTTTTGTCAAATCTTGCTCCAAATGGATAAAAATTTGTCAGAGGGCTCTAATTTATCATTTTTAATCATTTTATAACTCAAAACTGCCAAAAAATTGAAACTGAAAAAATTTTTTTCCTTTGACATAGTTTTGTTTTGAAAACTAAATCAAGAGCAAAAAAACTGTGTCAAAAACTGTGTCAAAGCAATTTTTGTCAAATCTTGCTCCACATGGATAAAAATTTGTCAGAGGGCTCTAATTTATCATTTTTAATCATTTTATAACTCAAAACTGCCAAAAAATTGAAACTGAAAAAATTTTTTTTTCCTTTGACATAGTTTTGTTTTAAAAACTAAATCAAGAGCAAAAAAACTGTGTCAAAAACTGTGTCAAAGCAATTTTTGTCAAATCTTGCTCCAAATGGATAAAAATTTGTCAGAGGGCTCTAATTTATCATTTTTAATCATTTTATAACTCAAAACTGCCAAAAAATTGAAACTGAAAAAATTTTTTTCCTTTGACATAGTTTTGTTTTAAAAACTAAATCAAGAGCAAAAAAACTGTGTCAAAAACTGTGTCAAAGCAATTTTTGTCAAATCTTGCTCCAAATGGATAAAAATTTGTCAGAGGGCTCTAATTTATCATTTTTAATCATTTTATAACTCAAAACTGCCAAAAAATTGAAACTGAAAAAAATTTTTTCCTTTGACATAGTTTTGTTTTGAAAACTAAATCAAGAGCAAAAAAAACTGTGTCAAAAACTGTGTCAAAAACTGTGTCAAAGCAATTTTTGTCAAATCTTGCTCCAAATGGATAAAAATTTTTCAGAGGGCTCTAATTTATCATTTTTAATCATTTTATAACTCAAAACTGCCAAAAAATTGAAACTGAAAATTTTTTTTTCCTTTGACATAGTTTTGTTTTGAATGAAAAACTTCAAAAAATCTTACCTCAACGACGTCGGAAAAATCGAAACTGTCGAACTAACCAAGGCGGTTGAGCAAATACTTGACGTTGTCACGAACAGAGACGACAAAATGAGCGTCGAAAGTGAATCTTTCGCAAAATAGAGACAAATCCCACAAGATCCGGAGAAAATTAATCCAATAACTAAAAAAATAAAAATTTGTTTTGGAGTCCCCAATTATGGGAAGATGCAAAAGACTTGCTTAAGATAATTTTATTGCCAACTGCATTTCTAAAAAAAAAAATTTATAATTAAAAATATTTAAAAAAATTAAAAAATATTAAAATTTCTTACATAATTGATCCCGTTATTAAATAACCGACCATCGTAACAGCTCCAAGGATCATCGCTTTTTCATAAACTTCAGCATTTGTGACCTTTTTTAATTCAAATTTTACAAAAAATTAAAAAGTTTAACAAAAATTGATAAAAAATTTAACTTACATCTCTACAAATCGACTCTTCAAAGCCATCAACTACCAAATCCGAGTTCGAAGCTGACATTAAAAGAGATTTATTGACTTTTGCTTCCATCATTGTGCATAAATCGGCTCCTTTTCCTCCATTGTTGACCAAAGGGAAGTCTGTTTCGTACTCTGAGATGATACTGAAGAGCTGAGGAACCCACAAACGTAAACTGTTCAACCTAAAAAACGAATTTTTAGACAAATTTTGATGAAAAATTAAAAATTTACCCGAAAAGTATCCCGAATTGAATGACATAAACGAGAATTGAGTTGCTCAGATGAGGTTTTCGAAACATTACTGAAAATTGCTTCATATTTGTGACAAATTGTGAGTCCCTTCGTCGTGGATTCTCATCATCTTGAACAATTTTTGATATTGTTTCGATGGGTTTTACTTCGTTTACTAAAATTTTTATCTAAAAAAAATTTTTTTATTAAAATTTATTTTTTAATTTTTGTTTTTTCAAACTTACAGGATACGAATCAGGCGATTTTCCGGTGTTAATGCTGAAAATTTGGCGAAAAACCCTCATGGCTTCATCATTTCTGCCTTGAGACATTAAAAATTTGGGACTTTCGGGCAGAAAAGCAACCAAAATTCCCGCAATCAAGCACGGCGGGATCGAACAAACCGCCAAAAAAATTTGCCACGTGTGAATTTCTGCAAATGGAAAATTTATTGAAGAGTCACCAAAGATCACGTTTCCGCAATTCGCGTAGATTACACAAAAATATTTACTTTAATTAACACTCACCAAACAAGTTTTCAATTAAAACGTATTCAAATTTAAGTGGCAGAATCATCCAGGCAATAAACGGCAACAAAACATTTCCAACGCTGAAACAAATGCCAACTGCCATCATGATGCGACCGCGAACGTTTTTTCCATGCAACTCCGATAAATAACTCATTAACACGGCAAAGGGTCCACAAATCCTAAAAAAATTAAAATTTCATAAAAAATTTAGAAAAAATATTTTTTTTCGTAAAAATTTCTTACACAAATCCGCTAAAAAACTTAAAAATCATGATGGAAATTTTAGTTTGACTGAAAGAAACGAAAATATTGATCGCTCCATCCAACAAATATCCGTACATGAGAAGTTTTTTTCGTCCCAAAGTGTCAGAAAGGTATCCCCAACCCATTGCCGAAGCAATCATTCCGCCATAAGTGACAGCATTTAAGTTTCCTTTGTCGACGAGATCTAAATTTAAGTCGCATTCGGCACTTGAGAGGATGTAACTCATGGTTGAAGTGTCAAATTGGCTTGAGAGACATGCAGGTAAGGCAACCAAAAGTAGAAAATAGTTGAATTTTCCATAATGTGTTTCAGAAATTGCTGTTTCAAAGTCGGCGGCTTCTGTTGATGTAAAAAAAATAATTTTAATTAAATATTTAAACAAAAATTTAATAAAAAAAAAAGATAAAAAATTTTTCAGGTTACAAGATAATTTTTGTGAATGGCAACAAGAAACATTGTTTTTTAAAAATTTCGATGAATCATATTAAAATTTAAAAAAAAATTGAGCGAAAATATATAAAAAAATATTTGTGTTTAAAATTTTTTTATTGCCTCATTTTAATTATATTTCTAACAATTGTAAAATTATTTTTTTTAAATTAAAATTTTAATTTATTGAAAAATTAAATTAAATTATTTTTTTTAAATTTTAGAATATTTTTTTTAATGAAATAATTAATTTAAATTAATTTCTATTTGATTTTCGCTTTTTATGATTCCATTAAATTTTATTTATAAATTTTAATTTTTTTTTCATTATTTAAATTTTTTTCAAATTATTTAAGACAAATTATTCAAATGTGTATAAAGAAAAATTAATATTTTTTTTAATTTTATTTATTTATTTTATGAAATTAAATATTATTTATTTTTTTTCAAAAAATTTAAAATAAATAAAATATTGTTATATTAATTTATGTATAATAAGGGTTGAAAAAAATAAAAAAAAATTAATAATGATTTTATTCACAAATTTCAATGAAATTTCTAAATTAAAATTTAATTAAATTAATTTAAATTAAATTTAAAATTTACAAATATTAAAAAAAAATTATTCATTTCAAGAGAATTTCGTAATATCATCAAAAATTAATTAAAAATGTATTTTTTTTTTATTTTAAATTTTTAAACATGTTTGAATGAATATAAAATCACTTGTTGCATCAGCTATGTATATCTCATATGGGCTTAAAAAATAATCTTAATCTTTTTATCTCACTTTAAATTTTTCCACACTTACCTAATGACGACTTCCCTGACTCGAGATTATTATTCTTTGTCTCCATATATTCCTTATTTTTAGATAATTCACCATTATTTGAGTTAGTCTTTGACATTTTTGTATTTTTTTTATTTAATTTTATTATTTCACTCTGAAATTTTTAAAAAAATATTTTTATTTTTTTTTATTAATTTTTTAATAGCTTCACTCAAGAAAATTAAATAAAATAAATTTTTGAAAAATCATATTTAAATTTTAAAAAATTTTTAAAAAAAATTTTTTTTTAAAAATTTTAAAATTTTTTTTATAAAATTTAAATTTAAATAATTTCAAAAATTTTTTTAAATTTTTTTTTTATTTTTTATTTTCACTCAATAAATTTTAAAATTTTTATTTTATTTTTTAATAATTAATTATTTTTGAATATATTTTTTTTTTTTATTTCACTCTATTGGTTTTAAACTAATTATTTTATTTTTATTTTTTTTTTAAATTTTATATTTTTCATTACTTAATTTTTTATTTATTTTTTTCTTATAAAATTTCACTTTTAGTCTTTAACATAATAATTCTTTTAATTTGTATATTTTTAATAAAAATCATCTGATTTAAAGCCCGCGAATAATTATTTTACGCGACGTGTTCCGCTAAATATCAAAATCTTCAATGACGAAAATTTCTTTTGTGATTGCCAAGATAAAGATCTCACACAAAATTTCCTCTTGTTTGGCTTTCGAGATAAGCGGGGGGATCAGCTGTTGCTATTTAACGCGGCGTTTTATGATAAAACAACATGACATGCATTTAATATTGATTTAGATGAGTGAGTAAAATTCGCATTTCGCAACTTTTGTTTCTTACCTCCGACTTTAAGGAAGCTCCATTCAAGACTGAAACTACGAAAATTTTCATTTGATTAATTAAAATCAATTAAAAAGCGTCACGTTGTCAGAAAATACACATTTTTAATATATTTTAACATTTTCTACGGGTGTCTCTTGAATAAATATACATCAAAAAATATTTTTTTTTTCTAAGATTCAATATCGCCATCGTCCCCGGATTCGCGTTCAGACTCCGAACTACTCGAACTGCTGGGCCAATCGATGCCTTTTTCGCGCGATTCTTGACGTTCCTTTTGCACTTTCTCGATATATTCGCTTTGAACGCGCAAAATTGCCTCGCGCGACTCGCAATTCGCATAAGCGTCGAGCAATTCTTGGTTCAGCTCGATAAATGCGTGTCCCCAACTGAATTTGCTCAAGTACCATCGAGCTTCGTCTTTCATGCCGGTGATGTACATCGCTGCGGAAATAGCTTCGACACAACTCAGTTGGCAGGGTTTGCCGTAATTGATGGGGTTTGCAGCGATGAGATACGGTAAGAGACGCGGATGAGGCGATTTCATGCGCTCGAAGGGAGTTTCGTCGATTTTAGCCCATGAACAATCGACAACGGCAAGTCCCGAGGCAGCAATTATCGAAAAATCCTCCGGAGCGACTGACATTGTGCCTGATGGGGTCAAAACGAGACCCGGAAATCTAAAAAAAATTTTTTTTTTAATTTTAAAATTTTTTTTCATGAAAAATTTTCTTACCTTTGTCCTAATTTCAGATTTTTTATCAAATTATGTCGCGCCAACTTCCGCCCGGAGCATTTTTTCGGGTCGCAATGGTTAAGGTCCCACATTGCAACTGTAAATGACGGTTCATGGCCCACGTCAAACTTGGAGTTGTTCCCTTTTTTCTTCGAAGCACTCCCATATTCGTCGTCTGATGAGCCCGAAGACGAGTCTGTCGATGTGCTGTCGGTGCTATCGGAGCCTTCGTGCAACGTAAGTTCGGAAGCACGATCCGCCAGTTGCTTGTCCGTGTCTTCGCGGAAATGACGTTTGCCTCTGTGATGTTGTTTGAACTTTTTTGTGTTCTTGGAGCGCGATTTGTGCATTTTTTGAGGGATTTATCGCTTAATTTTCAATTTTTGGACTCTGAAACGCACTTACGAGACGAATGTCAACAATAAATAATAATTAATTGCTGAGTTTTTGTCCCAAAAATTGAATTTTGTCCCAAGAATCAACCAATCAGAGCGAAGAATGTGATTCCCGAAGCAAAATTTGGATTAAAATTGGATCCCAGAAGGAATTTTGAAAAAGGTAAACAAAAATTTCCGACTGAAATTTGTTAAAAACGATTAAAAACTTAAAAAACTTAATTTTTTCAAGAAATTTTTCAAATTTTTACTTCAAAAAATCATTTTTTCTGAAGTATTAAAAGTGCTGCGATAAAAAATCATCAAAAAATGGGAGATGAAAATGAGAATTCTTGTGATAAGTTTGATGAAGTCAAGCCAGGTAAGAAATTTCGAATCAAATTTTTCATGTTTTTTAATTAATTTTTGTCAATTTTTGTAGATAAAATGTTCACATTGAAGAAATGGAATTCAGTAGCGATGTGGTCATGGGATGTAGAGTGCGATACTTGCGCAATTTGTCGTGTTCAAGTAATGGGTGAGTACAAAAGTCGAATTAATTATCATTTAGCGGAAGGGTATTAAGGCAGAAAGTTAAAGAAATCGATGAAAGTCCATTTAATTTATTGAGTTTCGTTCGAAATTATTATTTTTTCTCCTAAATTTGTAGAAAAATTGAAAATTTATGTATTCTGAAGTAACTAAAGAGCCGTTTTTCGATATTTATGAATATTGAGAGAAGAAACTTTTCCCATTTTGGTTTTTGGCGTGATGAGTTTTTGACGAAAATATGTCTCAGAGAAGGAAATTTACCTTTTGTTGGAATGAAATGTTCAACAATTCAACAATTTGTAGAAAATTATAAAAAATTTCCTGAATTTATTAAAATTAAAGCCGATTTTGTTTTTTTTTTAATTTTTAAAAAAATTATAATTTTTGATAATTTTGAGAAATTAAAATAAATTTTAAAAGAAATTTAAATTTTTTTTTTGGAATTTCTTTAATTTTGGCTTTGAATTGAAATTTTTCAAATAAAAAATTAATTTTAGCTGAAAAAACTAACAAGAAAAAAATAATTTTGAGACAATTTTTGTTTATGAAAAAATTCTTAAATATAAAAATTTAATTTAAATCGCATAAAAATTACTTTGAATTTGGACTTACCGTTGTTTAGACTTAAATTGATTTAAAATTAAAAAAAATTCTCGAAAAAAATTTAATTAATTAAAATTTTAATTTGTTAATCTTCAATTTTAATTTAAAATTTTAATTTTTTAAATAAAAGTTTAATAAAATAAAATCAAAATTTAAAAATTAATTTTTTTTAATTAACTAAAAATTTTTAAAAATTTTTTTAAATTTATAAAAAAAAAAAAAATTTAAAGAATAAAATAAAATTTTTTTAAATATAAATTTTTTATTTTAATTCAAAATTTTTTTTTAATAAAAAAATAAAATTTTAATTTATTATATTTTTTTCAAATAAAAATCTTTTGATTTGATCAAAGTTAAAAAAATATATTTTTTTTAAATTAAATCAATTAATTTTTTTATAATTTTTTTTTAAATAAAAGAAATAAATTTATTTATTTATTAAATATTTTTTTTAAATAAAATAAATTAATTTATTTATAAAATAAAAACAAAAATATTTATTGAATAAATTTTTTTTTAAAAAAAAATTAAAATTTTATATTTTTTATATTTTTTAAAATTTAATTTTAATAAAAAAAATAAAAATGAAAATATATTTTGATTAAAATTTTTTTTTTAAAAAAAAAAAATTAAAAAAAATAAAAAAAATATTTTTTTTTATTTTAACTTTTTTTTTAATAAAAAATAAAAAAAAACATTTTAGCTTTAAATAAGTATCATTTATTTTATTTTTATTAATAATGTCACTTGATTCATCGACATTTTATTTTTTTTAATGAATAAAACTTTAACAATTTCTAATAAATATTTACAAAATTCTTCTAAAACCTATAAATTCGGGAAAATATTCGGATTCGCCTTGAACAATTTGAGATTCTTCTAATTTCTACAATTATTCATTAAATTTGTATTTTTTTATCACTAATTATTTTTTATAATTTTGTTTTTCTTGTCTTTTGAATTTTCTACAAAAATAATATAATATTAACATCTTTTTGCTTATTTTGAGTTTTTTCTCTCAATTTCTAAAAAAATAATTCTAAACTAATTTCTACAATTTCTATTAATTTCCAACGAAAGTATTTACAATTTACATGCCCGACGGCATGGGTTTCAAGTTTGCTACTGAGCTCATTCGTCGTACGCGACCCAACATCTTGCGTTCGATGTCTTCCAAGGACTGACCTTGCGTTTCGGGCACGTAGAAGATGACAAAGAACAAGGAACAAACGCAAAACGAACCGAAAAGCCAGAAGGCACCGTGAGAACCGATGGTTGCTGCAAAAATTCATCAAAAATTAGCGAAATTCTCAAGAAATAAAATTTTTTGATACTCACCGACCATATCGACGAAAGTTTTTGTGACGACAAATGTGCACAACCAGTTGAAACCTGTGGCAACGGAAGCTGCAGAGCCTCGAATACGAGCTAAAAAAAATTTTTTTCATAAAATTTCGTTAAAAAATATATTTAAAAAAATTTACCTGGCAAAATTTCTCCCATCATCAACCACGGGATCGGTCCAAAGCCCAAACTGAAGCCAACGACAAAGATCACAAACGATGCAAGAGGCAACCATCCAATATTTTCGACATCATGCCCGCTGGATTTCAAATAAAAGAAGGCTCCAAGGGTCGCGAGTGTCAAAATCATCGCCGCATCCGAAATATAAAGCAAAATTTTGCGTCCCAAACGATCAATGAGCACCGTAGCGATGAAAACTGCGATAAAATTGACGATACCCACGATAATTGTGCACAAACTTTCATCGATTGTCGATCCGGCAGACTTGAAAATTGAAGTTGTGTAGAAAATGACGGCGTTTATACCGGATAACTGTTGGAAAAACATCAAACCAAGCGAAATACTCAAGGGTTTCAAATTCTGTCGTTTGAGTAATTCAAAAATTTGGGACCCGGATGATGATTTTTCTGCTTCCGAATGCGATTTCATGACACCTGAAACGAAATTTTATCAATTTTTGATGAAAAAAATTTTTTTTCGTGAATTACCTTTGAGCTCGGGTTCGATATTTGCCTGTTTTCCGCGTAACCATTGCAACGCCTTCCTCGCTTGCGGCTCCTTGCCCTTCGAAACGTACCATCTGGGCGTCTCGGGGATCAAAAACATCAAAATCAAGAATGGCACGGGCAGTGCAGCTCCCAAATACGCCAATTCGCTCCAATTCATGTACTTTCCGGCAACGAAACAGATCAAAATCCCGATATTACCAAAGGCAGTCGGCAATAATCCGAGTGTTCCTCGAACTTCCGGTTGCAAAGTTTCGCCCAAATACACGGGCAACGATAACGAAGCGATGCCAACGCAAAATCCGCTTAATGCTCGACCCGCGAGAACCATTCCGACGTCAACGGCGCACGCGATTAGCAGGCCCGAGATGATGAACGGAATGGAAGTTGCCAAAATTGTGTTGCGTCGACCGAGATATTCGATAAAGGGACCTCCGCAAACGCCTCCTGCAAGCCCAGCGAGGGGCATGAGACCTCCAATCCACGATTTTGCTTGTTCACTGACGTCGAAGGAGGTTATGTTACGATCTGTCATCGAGACGAGGGCGGGCGATGTGTAAGCGGAGGAAAATCCGACAACCATTGAACCGAGGGAAACGGCAATGGCGGCGATTATCTGTGAAAAAAATGAGAAAAAATTATTAATTTCATAAAAAATTCTTAAAAAATTGAGAAAACCTGAGGAAAAGTTTCTTGACTATTTTCCGAGTCCTCTCCTGGCAACGAAAATGACACGTGCGTGTCTGCGCGAAGTAACAACCGAACCATTTTTTAATTAATTTATTTTTTATTTACACTTTTTTATTAATTTTTTCCTATTTATTTCAACAAAAAATCCATTTTTCGTCTCAAAAAATTTTTTTTCTTCCTTATTTTTCGGGACACTCGCAACAAATGTCGCAATTAATTGTCGTGTCCTTGATTTTGAGACAATTTCAACGCGAATAAATTATTTAAGCACTCTTTTCGTTCGCAATTCGTGTCGTAAAATTCATTTTTGTGACATTTCCCAGTCATGTCAACAAGTGAAAAGAACTTGAAAAGCGAAAATTCGTTTCGCGAAAGTAAAAGATGATAAATAAAAATCGATGACGAGTTAATTGGTCAACAATTTTTTTTATATAATATGCCAAGAGGGGGTCTCTTTGGTCTCGTGTTTATTGTTTTCGTATGAAAAATAAAAAAAATACGAGATAAAAATAAAATTCCCTAAAATTAGAGTTTCCCCCTTTTTATTTTGTTTTGTTTTAAAATATGAAACAAGAGGCAATTTATTTAACATACATTTTCATTTAAAATAGTTTAAGCTCTGTGCGTAAGTTTTTTTTTTTAAAGTAATAGTCAAGTACATAAAGATTTAAGTTAATGGGACAGATAAAAAACTTGAAGTCCGGCACGTGTGTGTGGAGTTTGTTTATTTCTGAGAATTTGTTTGTTTATTTTGTTTGGAGTTTATTTATTATTTTTTTTTTTTATGAAAAATATTAATTTTTATATATTATTTTTATTAAAATAAATTTTTTTTTTTTTTTAAATTAAATTATTTTTTAATTATTTTTTTAATTATTCAATTTTATTAATTAATTATTTTAATTTTTGTAATATTTTTAATTAAAATTAAAAAAAAATTAATTAAATTTTTTTAAATTTTAAAATTTAAAATTTTTTTAAAAATAATAAATAATTAAAATTTTATTTAAAAAAATTTATTAAATTTTTAAAATTTTAATTTATAAAAATTTTATTTATTTAATTTATATTTTCTATTTTTTTTAATATAAATAATTTTTTTTTAATTTTTTTTTTAATTAAAAAATAAATACATAATAAATTATATTTCAATTAAATTCAATAAATTAAATTTACAAATTAAAAATATTTTTTTATTATTTAAAAAATTAAAAATTTTATTTAAAATAAATAATTTAATATTTTTTTAAATAAATAAAAATACCGGGCAACTCCATTCGTAAATGATTTAAAAAATATATTTTTTGATAATTAAAAATTATTTTGTGAGTAAAATTATTTTTTTTCCTATTTATGATTTAAAAAAAAATCATGAAAATATGTGAATTTTTCTTTATTTTTTTTTCTCATCATTATTTGCTCTGACAAAAAGCGCAAAATATTTATGCAAATTCGACGTGATTTTATTAATTTAAAACAAAATGACAATTGAGTGCGTCAAAAGAACAAATTTGAGGTAATTTTATCTGGTTTTGTCTGGACTGATTTTGTCCTGTTTTGTATTTTTTCAAACACTTGAGTCACAAGATTTTTTTTATTAATTTCAAAGTAATTTTCTTCCGGAAAATTTTTAATTTGTTTCGGTTATCGCTTTTACAAGTTAAATTACGAATTTATCACGTTTTTCATTAATTTTTTTCTTTTTTTATTGAATTTTAGATTTTTTATTGAAATTTTGTAAAAATCCGAGATAATTTTTTTAAGAAACTCCGAACAGCTTCTCCATGCTGTGTTGAGACGTTGACTAAAGTGAAAAATTGCGGATTATTTGTTTTTATAACGTAGATTGCACATATATTTAAGAGTTGTGGCTCTTTCAATTCTTGCCGTAATTTATATTCTAATAATGGATATGAGTGAGAATTACGGTACATATTGTTTTATTTTTATATCTCCGTACAAAATGTGGCGTTTCAAGTTATCCGCTTGTCCATCCATTTTAGTACATTGTTATAAATGATCAATGGCAAATGAAGTGACATGGAGATGATTTTGTAATCATCAAACTTGCGGAGGTAAAAATTTTCACAAAAAATTATTTAAATGTTTTAATTTCACTTTTTTTTTAAATATTAATTTTAATAAAGAATTTTATATTTTTTATTTAAATAATTATTTATTTAATTTAATTTTTTTTAATTAATGAATTATTTTATTTAATATTTTTTTTATTTAAATATAAAAAAAATCAATTAAAATTTTTATATCAAATAAATAAAAAAAAATTTGATGAATAATTAATAAAAAAAAATATTTTTCAAAATATTATTTTTTTTAAATTTTTTATTTAAATTTTTTATTTTTTTAATTTAAATATTTTTTTTAATTTTTTATGAAATTAAAATTTATTTCAAATAAAAATTTAAATAAAAAAAATTAATTTATTAAATTATAATATTTTTTTTCATTTCAATTTTTAATTTAATTAATTATTTATTCTTATTAACTAAGAAATATAAAAAAAATAATTTATAAAAAAAGTTAATGATCTTCAAAAAAAAAAAAATAAATAAAATAAATAATATTTAATATTCAAAAATTAATTTATTAATTTTTAATTTTGTTTTTTTTTTATTTTTTATACGTTTCATAAAATAATTCTTTAGAATTTTTATTTAATTTAAATTATTTTTTTTTAAATTTTTATTTAAAATAAAAATTTAATTTATTAAATTTTTTTTTTTAATTTATTAATTTTTTTTTCGTTTTAATTTAAAAAAAATAATTATTTAATTTTTTTTCTTCTAAAAAAAAAATTATTTAAAAATAAACAAGAAACCTTCAACAATAAAACTCTCGTCATATTCATTCGTCATCACGTGCAACGAAGGAGTGTACTTTTCAATTAAAACTTGATAGAAAATTGAATCTAAACTTATTTGACTCGTTTCAGGCGTGGAATTCTTATCACTTATCACCTTTTTTATTGACTTTTTATTCATACATACCTCACGTGAAAACCTAAACACCCACGTTGTTCCCAAAAAGGGACGACTTTCTTCTTCTTCAATTTCCATTTTTAACTTTTTTCTCTTAATTTTAATTTTTTTATGTTTTTTCTTCACCCGCAAGTCTTAATTGTGCAATTTTTGCGTTTAACTTCGCTTTTTATTTGAAAAAAAAATTGTTTATCTGTGTCTTTCTAACTTTTTTCCGCGACAAAGCACAATCCGCGGAGATATCGATTGAAATTCCTTTCGGAAATTCGCTGGCAAACTCAATTTTGACTATCATGGTGACTCGTTTGATGGAACTGTGCATATTTTGTTTCAGGTTCTTGATTGTATTTTGGCTGTTCATCACGTCTCGAATTACGTTGGCGTTGTCATTTGTTTTTTTTTTCTTGAGTTGCACTCACACCAAGAAAGGTGTCTTTATAGCAACAAAAAAATTCTTTATTTTTTTGAGCGGAGAATTAATCGGAACGAAATTCTCTAAAAATTTTCAAATCGCGCGCTCAACGATTAACGAGTCACGTTCTATCACGTGTGTCGTTATTTACTCAAAAAAAAAAAAAAAAAAAAAAAAAAATAGTAAACAACTTATCGCTGCTCCATTTTTTATTTATTTTAACGAGAAAAACGTCATACGAAAAAATTTTTCGGGTTTAAAGGTTAAAGTTAGTCAGTTTATTGTGCTTTTAACGCACACTTCGTACATTCGGACGAAATTAAAAAAAATAAAAACTGACAACTGATAAGAGAAAATATTTCATCATTTCATACAAAACAGATGATTTCTGGATTTATTTGCTTTTTGAAGGCGAGACGATGAGAGTTTGAAGGTCAAAAAGGACTCGGAAAGTGTTTTTTGCGTCAATCAAAGGCGCACAAATTGCAATTTTGTACTTACTTGCGAGTAATAGTAGATGGGATTTTCGGTTGGTCGGTAAATTTCGAGTTTTTGACTGCCATTGAGGGTAACTTGGCGCACCAAGGGACGCGCTTGATGCCGTTCTTCCTTGTCATTGAGGTCATCCATCTCGAAAAATCTTATACTTCGCTTAGATTCGACACTAATGTGCTTCGACGCTTGAAATTCTCGTCTTTGTTGGGCAAGATCTTCGTCGTCGCTTGAGGTATCTAAGTCCTAAAATGATTTTTTTTATTAAAAAGTTGAAAAAGTAATTTTTTTGAGTTAAAAAATTAAAAAAATTATTTTTTTTAATTAAAAAAAAAATTAAAAAAAATTTTAAAAATTATTTTAAAATTTTTTTTTTATGAGTAAAAAATTTTAAAAAATAATTTTTTCTTGAGTAAAAAATTTAAAAAATAATTTTTTTATGAGTAAAAATTTTAAAAATAATTTTTTCTTAAGTAAAAAATTTTAAAAATAATTTTTTTTGAGTAAAAAATTTTAAAAATAATTTTTTTTATGAGTAAAAAATTTTAAAAATAATTTTTTTATGAGTAAAAAATTTAAAAGTGATTTTTTTTAGTAAAAAAATTTAAAAATAATTTTTTTTGAGTAAAAAAATTTTAAAAATATTTTTTTTGAGTAAAAAAATTTTAAAAATAATTTTTTTTATGAGTAAAAAATTTAAAAATAATTTTTTTTAATAAAAAATAAAAAAAAGCTACCTTTAAGTCTACAATAAATGGTTTCGTGATATCTGGATCGACTTTCAGCAAATTTGAGCGTTCGCCCGTATCCTCATCACTTTCTGTCGAAGTTTCTTCCTTCTCGACGGCGAACCGGATATGGCGCGCGTCTAAACTTTTGTGTTTCCTTGCTTGAAATTGCTTCCGAGTATTCTCAAATTCGTCTTCCGACGATTCGTCTTTGCGCAAAAGTTGCTGAAGCTGTTTGGCGGAACGTGGATCCAATGACACGTGCTTTTTACTTTGAAATTGGCGACGAGCGTCGGTGTTGATTAAATGATGGATGTCCTAAAAATCGAAAAAAATTATTAAAAATCAATTTTTTTGACAAAATTCAGTGACTTACGTTCAACAACAATCTCTTCGCTGAACTCTGACTCTTGAATTTTTGGAAGTGAGCACGTTGTGCGTTGAAATCCTGCAACGTATCTTGCTCCTCGTCCCCGAAATTGTCCTCGAACGAGACACGAGAGTCTTTGACGAGTGCCGGCGTAGGTTTTTTCACAACAGGCGGCGTCGGAAGTTCAACACTGAACGGATTTTCGGGCTTCCGTGAAGGCGGCGACGATGCTATCGGCTGATTATCGAGACTTATCAAGTTTGTGTCGAGAACAACTGTCTCCAATGGGGCTTCAGATGCTCCCGATCCTCCCGGTTGAGGCGCTGCGGGCTTGTTTCGCTGCGGACTGCGGGAAAATTGACGATTTGGCGGCGGAGGAAACACGCGTTGGTATCCTTGTTGCAAAGGATCATCCTGAAAAAAATAAAAAAAATATTTTATTAAAAAATTTAAAAAAAAAATTAAAATTTTTACCAAAAATTAAAAAAAAATCAAAATTTAAATTAGAATCGCGCAAAAATAAATCCTCGCACAGCAAACTCTTCGAACGAAATAAATCACATTACTAAAATGTGAAATTTATAATGCAATAATATAATGAGAATCTGAATCTGTTTCGTAAACAAGAAGAGACTCTAAGACATATCACAAACATCCCTCGAGTACAACGTACGACAAAAGCGTAGAGCAGAAGCTGAGAGTTGTAAGCTTTTCAAAACTGATAATTACTTTATTTCAATATTTATTCGGTTGTAAGATGAGAATTTACTTTTTTTTTTATTATTCTTGTGATTGTATTAGGAGTCACTTTTCTAAAGCATTTTGTTCTAAAAATTAGTTTTTGATGAGTTTTGGGTCTGTCTGTTTTAAGAAAAAATTTTAATTTATTATTTTATGAAAAAATTATTAAAGTTTTATAAATTTCTTTTTTTATGTTAAAAAAATTGATGCTTTTAATTAATTATAGCGGATTTTTGGAAAAAACTTTATAAAAAATTTAATAATAAATTTATTTTAATTTTTTAAAATTTATTTCGTTAAATAATTACAAAAAAAAAAAAAAATAAAAATAAATAAATAAATTTTTTATAAAAATTAAACATTTATTTAATTTAATATTTTTTTAATTAAAAAAAATGGCAAAAAATTTTTTTTTTAATACTTTTAAAATTTAAATTAATTTTTTTTTATTTTTGAGTATTAATTTTTGTTTTTTTAAATTATTTTTTTTAAAGATTTTTAAAAATTATTTTTGAAAATTAGGTATTCTTAAAAAAAAAATAAAAAAGCAAAAAATAATTTTTTTGTATATTTTTTAATTCTTCAAAATTATTTATATTTGATTATTAATTCTTCAAATATTATTTTCAAAATTTCAAAAATATTTTTAAAAAATTTTAGATATTTTTTTTTAAATTAAAAAAAATATTTATTTATTTAATTTTTTTTTTGATTATTTAACGAATTAATTTTAAAAAAATTAAAAGGAATTAATTATTAATTTAAAAAAAAATTCAATTTAATTTTGCAATTTATTTCATAAAGTTTTTTTTTTTAGAAAAGTTTTGATAATTTTTGATTAAATTTTTAATTTTGGAGTAATAAAAAAGTTAAAAATTTTATTTTTAAAAAAAATTAATAAAATTTTATAAAATATCTTAAAAAAATATTAAAATTTAAAAAATTAAAAAAAAATATAATTTGAAAAAACGCTCAAGTCATATTTAATTAATTTTTGTTAAATTATGCGAAAATCGAATAAAATTCCTCTCTTGTACGATCATCATGCAATCACAAGCTAATCAACCGCTAATTTAAAAAAAAGTTGAAATTTGACTCTCATCACATCATTATCATCTAAAAACCTGCATTCCAAGAGAGTTTTTTTTAATAAATTTTTTTATTGCGCTCTCCTTCCGTATTTAACTAAAAATATTATTTTTACGATTTTATAAGGAGCTTGAATGACAAATTGTCACACACAGAGTCCCACGAGAGAGAGAATGAGCATTTCTTATCACTTATTTGTTTGTACAGCAGATCATCCGAAAGACGTGTGGAATATTTATTACATTTCTCCGGCACATGTTTCGCTCGGGAAGGTCACTTTTCTTACCTAAAGTCTCGTCAACATCATTTTCGAGCAATTTTCACATTTTTCCTTCACTTCCATTCATCGCCATTTACGCGTCAATTGATCTCAAGCAGCGTGAATGTTGGTTTCGTGACGTAAATTCATCATAAAAATTTTTTTTTTTATTTCAAACGAGCAACAAGTCAATTTTTTTTTCACAATTTTTCTCCGAGTTTTAGTCGAATTGTTGCATTTTCTTAATGATATGCATGAACTTGAGTTTTCATTGTAAACATCTATTCTATGGGCATACAAGCGGTAAAAAAACAGTAAAAGAGGAAGAAAATCAGCTGTGAGTATACGAGCAGCGAGCGTACGAGCAAAAAATATACTAAAAATGTGTGTCAACATTAATTAAGAGGCAAGCTCGAAGACGAAAACACGGAAAGAAATGCATTCGGGCAGCATCGATGGGAGGTACGGGTCGTGTGTGGCTGAAAAATTGTAGAAAAAGCACGCGCAGTGAATGAAGCGATATTTCCAGAATGGCTTATCTCTTGTAAACGTATCTTTCTAGATATGCTTTGTTTATATTTACTCGAACGTACATGAATGGGCATGAGCAAAAAAGTTACAGAGATAAGGTTTGAGGTCCGTTAAAATATTTTCACAGGTAAAAATTTGACATTGAAAAATTTTTTAGCTTAATTATGCTTGAAATTATTTTTTTTTTAATTTTGAAGCTTTTAAATTTTATTTTAATACAATATTTCGTTAAATTTTTAATATTTTACGAAAAAATTTATATTTAATTTTTAATTAATTATTTTTTTTTTAATTTTTAATAATATTTTTTTTAAATTTTTTAATAATAAAATACATATGTATTTTTTTTATATTTATTAAAAATTAAAAAAAAAATTATAATAAAATTTAATTTTAAGATTTTTTTATCAATTTTTTTTAAAATGCTTAAAAAAATTTCTAAAATTAATTTTCTTTTAAATTATTAATTTTCTTACTGAAAATATTTTTTTTTATTTTTTAAATGTTGAAAAAATAAATACATTTCGTTAGTAAAAAAAATAAATTTGAATTAAATTAAATTTAAAATTTTTTTCTTATAAATTTTTTAAATTTTTAAAAAAAAAATTAAAAATAAATTTTTTTATTAATTTTTTAAATTTTTAAAAAATAAATAAATTTAATTAGTTAAAAAAATAATTAATTAATTAAATAAATAAGTTATTTAAATTATTTATAAAATAAAGCTAAAATAAATTTGAATTTATAATAATTTAATTTAAATTTTTTTTTAATTAAAATTTAATTTTAATATTTTTTTTAATAATTTTATTTTTTTTTAAATTTAATTTTTTGAATATTTTTTTTTAATATTTTGCTCTTAAAAAAATTAAATTTAATTCAAATTCTTCAAATATCAATTTTTTTACCTGTGAAAATATTTTTTTTTAAATATTAAAAATTTATTTTAACTAAAAATTATTCAATAATAAATTAATTGAAGAGTTAGAACACATGCAACAAACATTCAGACTCAAGAAATTATTAAAAAATTAATTTTGATTAAAAATAAATAAAAATTTATATTTACCGTCTTTTTTGAGTTAAGTGCGACTCCATTTTTCGTCACGCCATTAATATTTAAAATATTATTGTTATTTATCTGTAACTTCCCATTAACTGGCAGGACACTTGTTGAAGCTCTTCTTCCCATGATGGGCGGATCTGCGGTATAATCGACTGGTCTTCGTCTCATTTTGACTTTTTCTCTTACCTTATTTTTTAATTTTTAATTATTTAATTTAAAACTGGGTTGCAAACACATAAAAAACACACGATTGTCACTTTTTTTTTTTTTTTTTTGTTAGTTAATTTCTATTTTTGTTGAAATTTAGCGGCATGTCTTTGTAAATGTTTTTGTTTATTATTTTTTGACAAACTATTTATTTATAGATTTATTTTGATTGCGTATGATGAAATTTCCATGCAATGCGCGATGCGATGTAAACAAGACGAAAAAAAAAAATAAAAAAAAAAGTAGATTAGTTTTGATGATTATTTTTTAAAAAAATTATTTGTTAGTAAAAAATAGTAATTTGCTCTAATTTACTAATCTATTAATTTATCTAGCCAAGTCCATTATCCCAACACCAAACAAATAAAAAATGCATCGAACGGTAAAATGACCTTGACATTGTATTGTAATAACTAGACAACACGACACGTGTATGGAGTTAACATACAAAGGCAACGAAAAAAAAAATTGAGAGAATTGACTGAATTTCCATATCTCTCTCGAAAAGTTGTTTTTTTCTTCAACCTGTATGGGGTTTGTTACAAGAAAAAAATGTAAAGCTCGACGTAGGAAAATTATTCTCTCTCTCAGACCGGAATTTTTGTTTGATGGGGTTACAATGCGAGTCTGTTGTTGTAAAAAATGTCGCTTTGAGAACTTGTTTTCGTGATAAGAGGAGGAATGTGCAGTGAAGTAGACAAGTTTTTTCTGTAGCTTTGAGGCTTTTGCTTATAATTGTTATAAAAAAATAATAATTTGCTTAAAAAATTTAATTTTTAACAACTAATATTTTAATAATAAAAATTTTATTTTTTTTTTAAATAATTTTTAAATTTAATTTTTTTACAAATAATTTGTTAAAAATTGAGAAAAATTTAAATTTAATTAGCAGAAAAAATTAAAAATAATTTTTAATTGTCAAATTCGATTTTTGTGAAAATTTCATTAATTTGTTTTCTTTTAAATTTTAATTATTCAATTTTTATTTTTAATCAGAAATTGTTTAAATAAAAAAATAATTATTAAAATTATTTAAAATAAATAAAAAATAATTTTTTTAAAAATTAAAAATTAATAAATTAAAATTAAAAAAAAAAATTTTAAAATAAAAAAAAATTACTAAAATTTTCAAAAAATAAAATATTTATTGTTGTTAATAATTACATTTTCAAGCAAAGGAATTATTTCTTAACTTTTTTCTAATTTTTGAAACATTTTAAATTTTTTTTTGGTTTATTTTGTACAAATTTTGATATTTTTTTTTACTTTTTGACTTGAAAAATTTAAAATAAAAGTAATTGTCTTTTTATTATTTTTAATAAAATAAAATTAAAAAATAAAAAAAAAATAAATTAAATTAAAAAAAAAAATAATAATAAAAAAGTATTAAAATAATTAATTGAAAAATACTAAAAAATTATGTTTAAAAAATGAATGAAAAGTAAAATAATTATAAAAAAAATAAAAAAATATTTTTTTTAGAAATCTGCCTTTCAAAAAATTATTTAACTTGAAAATCAAATTTAATATAAAACTCGTACAAAAATTCTTCGAAAAAAAAATCGCAAAAATTAGCACAACAAATTTCCAATAATTCGCTAACGATTTGCTAATGCGCCGCTAAGTAATGACTCTATCATTACCGTCCTAATTATTATTTTTGTTGTAAGAACCTTGACTTGCTATTCATATTGTTATTAAATAGAAAAAAAATATCATTTGAAAAAAAGCATTTACTTCCGACTAATTTTTGCAACTTTCAAGGTTCGTGTGACAATTTTTTTTATAGATAGATTATTATTTATTATTTTTTTTATAAATAATAAAAAAAACACTTTGTCAGCTGAATATCGGAAGAATTGACGAAAGGTGTGTACTTCTGAATATTTTATAAATGTGTGAGTGAGTTTATTGATTGTTCCTCGTCAAAGGTCATAATTTTATCGATTTTTACTTTTTTTTTTTATTTTTTTACGATTTGACACGAAAACTGATATCTCACCTGCAAATTATCACTTTTATCTTAATTGCTTTATTTATTAACTCCCGTTGTTAAAAATCGACAAGTTGACGACATGTTTCATGATAAAAAATTATTCTACGTCATTTTGTAACACTTCCATTGCAATTCGAAGAATTTTTTTAAAAACACCTGACTTTCATTAATAATCATAAAAAATCGCGTGTATTCAACTTTTTTTTCGTTTTCATTAAAAAAAATAAAAAAAAATCACTTTTTCACTACTGAAGCAACGATAATAAACTGCTTGCGTTGCTCATTGTTTGTACGGGACGAGCCTCCAGACTGAATAAATTGTGTCGTTGTGTGCGGTAGAGCTGTGTGAGTGAATGTTGCTTGTGTGCAAACTACCACAAACGAGTTTTAGTTTTATCCATTGCGGAGCTTCTGTTTTGTGTTTACTTTGTGATAAACCTTCGCGCAGCTGATTCACGGATCGTTGTGCGTGAAAGGTAATTTTCGAATAATAAATTTTTTGACGTCAGCGGTTGTATTTTTATCATTTTTATCGCTTTTTATGACAAATTGTGGGAAATTCGGAAAAATTTATTGATGGGCAAGTCCATTTAATAATTTTGTAAGGTGAAAATTTTTCCGGTTTTTGATAAATAAATCGTTATTTAAATTTTTTTAACTCAAAAAGTTAAAATTTACCTTAAAATAGGAATTTAAATAAAAATTGACGTTTGTCAAAATGACAGTTGAAAAAAAAAATTATTTTAAGCCAAAAAATTAAAAATTTATGAGAATTTTTGACAGCTGTCAAAATGAAAGCTGTCAAAATTTTCGTTCAAATTTTATTTTTTTTTTAAATTTTATATTTTAATAGTTGAAATACTCAATTATTAGCCGTTTCCATCGAAAAATTTAAATTTTGTCATTTTTTTTTTGACAGCTGTCAATATTAAAAATTATTATAAATGTCAAAATTTTATAAAAATCACATTTTGAGGCATATTTAAGATTCTTTTTAAGTTATCTGATGAATGTTCAAATAAATTTTAAATTTTAATTAAAAATTTTGACATTTATGAAAATGACAGCTGTCAAAATTTTCATAAAAATTTCAATTTTTTTAATTTTTTGTTAATTTGACTTTTATTAATTTTTTTTTGACATTTATCAAAATTTAAAAAAAAAAATTCAATTTGTTTAAAAATTTAATAAAAATTAAATTTTCATTTATATTTAAGAAACATTTTAAAAATTTATTTAATAAATATTAAATTTCAATTAAAATTTTTGACATTCAAAATGACAGCTGTCAAATTTTTAATTTTATTTTATTTTATTTTTTAAAATAAATTTTTTTTTTTTTTTTTTTTTTTTTGAAAAAATTAATTAATTAAATAAAATTTTTAAAATTAACTTAAATTTTTTAATTCAGATATTTTCTATTTTTTCAAAAACTATTTTTTTTTATTTTTAAATTTTTAATGGAATTCCCCTCTAAATTTATTTAAAAATTTGTCTCACTTCCATATGCCATTAAAAAAAATTCATAGGAAAATAAATGCAACTACTCAGCAAAAAAAAACCGTTCAACCAGCATGTTAACAGATAAATACTTGAGCAATGACGAAGAAAGAGCAAGGTCACATGAAAGACAATCTCTAACCTCGCCTTCTTCTTCTTTCCTCGTATTTATTTGTCTCTCGTAAAAACATGTCAATCAACCGCCAGCATCACGCTGTACACATATTTGTGCCACTAAGTAACCAAACAATTAATAATATATAAAAATAGTCCATAAATAACCCGTGAATAGAAAACTAGAGTAGTTTGACAGGAAATTTAAAGCAAAAGAACCCGATAAGTCGTTAAAATAAAAGCAAATCTCCCAAAACCAAAAATAGATTTTTTTTTTTTGAATAAAATTAATTAAAAAAAACATGTTTTTTTACCTGATCAGCGATAGTTCGTTTAAGTTTATCCACAATTTTGCCCATAGCACCGGAACTATTCGATCTCGGTCGTTGACTCATTTTGACTTTTTCTTATTTTTTGTGGTTCAGAAATCGATCATAAATTCAACATTTATTATTTAAATTTTTTTTCACAGTTTTTTTTATATGGTTTGTTTATTTTTGTTTGATTTCTTTTCGTACTTTGCACTTTAATTTTTTTTTATTAAGTTGAGTGTAGAGTAATTTTTGCTCTCAATTCTTAAAACATTTTTTAATTGATCTTGATCACTCTTCAAGTTTTTATTAACTTGATTGATTTATGTTACGCAATTTTGTTGTGATTTCTGAAAAAAAAATAAAATAAAAAGAATTTGCTTTAATGTTGAAAAATTTAATTTAAAAAAAAATTAAATAAATAAAAAAATTATTTAAAATTATTTTATTAATTAATTAAAATTAATTTAAATAAATATTTTTTATTAAATTATTTTTTTTTTAATTATTAAAAAATTTATTTAATTGAATTTATAATAACTATAATTTTTAATAATAAAAAAATTTTTTAATTGAAAATATTTTTTTTAATTTTTAAAATAATTTTTTTTATTAAATTAAATTTTTTTAAAAATATTTTATTTAATTAAAAAAATAATTTAAAAAATTGTAAAATATTTTTTTTAACTAAATATTTAAAAAAATCGAATTTCAATAATAATTAATTATTTTTTAAATTATTTATTTAAAATTATTATTAATTTTAATTAAGATTTAATAAAAAAAATTAATTCAAAATTTTGAATTAAAATTTAATTTTAAAAAAATATTATTTTGTTGCAATTTTCGATAATTTTGAATCCAAAATAATTTCTCTAACAATAGAAAAATCCATAAAACGTCACTTGTTTGCCCATTTTAAACCTTTTTTCAAAAACATTAATTGCCCTAATAGCTGTGCCTTGATGTTTCTTTCGCACAAGGCGTTGACAGCTAATGGCGATAGATATTCACTTTTAATTAAATTCAATTAAAATTTATATAATAATTCGCTCAATTAACGTCTCGTGTTTGGTTCAGTGATTTGGAGCTCGTGAAAAATTCGCCGTTGTCACATTCTTCGTTGATAAGAAATTTTATGAATGATCGGAAAAAATTCAAAAACTAATTTTTCCTCTTGTTTTGTTTGTTTATTAATAACTGCAGTCTCGTCAAATTGTGCCAACAAGTAACAGTGTAACATTTTTTGTCTAGAACTAAAAATACACTTGTAATGTACTTGAACACATGCGAAATATTTTTCACGGTTTCTTTTTTTTGTTTGATAAGGTCGTAATGGTGCTTGATTGTCTCTTGTCGATTTATTTATATTTTTTGAACATTTGCCTTCGTTTTTTTTTTGAGTTCTAAACATTTTACGAGCAAAATTTTACTTTTTTTTTTGTTGCGGTTGCTGCCGACTGACGAGCTCAATTTATTTTTAATTATCTTGTTTTGTACTTTTTGTGATTGATGAGCAGTTATGTAATATTTATTTCTAATTTTTCTCACATTTTTTTATTTTAATTTTTTTTTTCAATTAAAATAAACAAACAAATGACCTTTTTTCAATTTTAATTCAATTCATTTTTTTATTTTTTTTTAAATAAATAATTATGTAAATATTTTGACGTGTTACAAAAAATATTTTATTTACTTTTTTATTTTTTTTTCGCAGAAAATAACTTTTGTGACGTGTCAAGTTATTTGCACTTTGATAGATAAAAAATTAAAAAAAAAAAATAAACACAGGCTTTATTTTTCGGCTGATGAAATAAAACTGTTAGACAACGTTTTTTAACTTGCAGTATACTGACAACTGAAACGTACATGACAATACACGGCTCTTTTATAGAATTCGGCGCGGCAGTTGTGTTGGAGCTCTCACAACTACATGCTCACACGAAATTTCAGGCTAACTACCAGTATGGTTTTCTACGTATTTCAATGTATTGCATCAGCGTCTATATATGATTTATATTTTTATCTTATAGATATATATCACTTTTTAATGAATTGGGTACAAAAAATTGTTTAAAAATTACTTAGAAAAAATTCTGGACTTTGTCACGATTTTTTTCAACTTTAAAACTTAAATTAAGTTAATAAAAATTTTTTAAAATATTTTTTTTTAATTTTAAATTAAATTAATTTTAATAAATTTTATTATTTTAATTAATTTTTTTAAATTATTATTTAATTTATTTTATTTATTTTTAATTTATTTTTAAAAAAATTAATTTAAATTAAAATTAATTTTTTTTTTTAAATAAATTAATTTTAATTAATTATTTTTAATTATTTTTTTTATTTATTTTAATAAATTTATTTATTTTTAATTTATTTTAAATTTAAAAAATTAAAAAATAAAAAATTTTTTAATTTATAATTAATTTAAGTTAAAATAATTTTAATAAATTTATATAAATTTAATTAATTTATTTATTTATTTATTTTTTTTATTTAAATTTATTTTTAAAAAATTAAAATAAATTGACAAGCCCCTTAAAAAAATAATCTAATAATTTATCAATTTTTTTTTCTTTATTTCAGACGCATGTTTACGCTGCCAAGCGGAAAGCAAGAAGGATGTCGGTCGCCAAGATTGTGTCGTTGTCTGGGGCGAATGTAACCATTCCTTCCATCATTGCTGTATGTCGTTATGGGTGAAGCAAAATAATCGTTGTCCATTATGTCAACAAGAGTGGTCCATTCAACGAATGGGAAAATAAAAAAATTCTCTAAATTAATTGAAAATTTCCTCATTTTTTGTTATTATCGGAAAAATAAATAAATTAAAAATTTTAAAATAAATTGTTTCAAGGATTCCCAAACAAAAAAAAAAACAAATGAAAAGTGAAAATTATGTAAAAATATCACAAAAATTTATAATAATAGCAATTTGTTTACAAAGTTTACCGCGTGACTTGCGACATATTTTTTCTCCACGAAAAATGCCATTAAAATGTTTTTTTTTGTGTGTTTGAAAAGAAAGAAAGAAAACAATGCGTAAGACAATTTTAATGTACGTGGGCACATTTTCAAAAAGTCTCAGTACGCAGGCCTATTTTTAGAATAATTTTTACTTGTTTTTGAAATATCGCCAAAAAAATGATTTAAATGTAGGTTTGGATAGTTTCGTTTTTATTATTGCGAGTTTTTGTATGAAAAATTGAGTTTTGAACGTCTTGATGTCTTTTCAAAAAATTTTCAAAAATTCTTTTGATTAATTAATAAAATTTAATTTAAATAAAATTATTTAAAATTTTTTATTTAAATTTTTTTAATTAAAATATTTTTTTAATTTTTTAAAATAATTTTTTTATTTAATATTATTTTACAAATAATATTATTAATTATTAATTTTATTATTTTAATTAAATTATTTTATAAAATTAATTAATTTAATTTAAAAAAAAATTTAATTTTTTTAAAATTATTTTCATTAATACGGAAAAAATGAATAATTTTATTAATTTCTTATAAAATTTAAAAAACAAAACTTTAATAAATTTTTAAAATTTTGATTTTTTGAGTAAAATTTAAAAAAAATAATTTTATAATTTAAAAAAAAAATTCAAAAAATTAGTTATTTAAAAAAATAAATTAATTAGCGCAATTAATAAAAATAAATAAATAATTAAATTAAATAAAAAAAATTAATAAAAAAATTATTTATTTAATTAAAAAAATATAATTAATTTTCAATTAAAATATTTACTTTTTGCATTAAAAAATATTTTTTAAAATTTATTTTTATTTGAAAAAATTAAAAAAAAAAAATCATCGAAATCCGCTTTTAAATAATTTTCTTCAAACAAAACGACAACTTTTTCCTTTTTAATTGCCGTTTGTGTTTCGCACACTTGTCTCTCTTTCAATCTCTAAAAAACACATAACAACTAGTTTCACATATTCTCTCATGTAAAAAAGGTCATTCATTGAAGCAAGGATTCCTACATAGGAAACTGCAAATCTGTTTTGATCTATTTGCCTGCTAGACCTTATTATTTTTTGGCAAGCTTTGTATATTTACCGTTGTTGTTGTTGTGTATAAATTTAAACAATTTCATTCAAAATCGCGGGTGACAAGCCCACAATAACGTCATATCACATGATGAGGTGAGACAAAAATGTAAAAATACTCGCACAAAGTCAATGATTTTTGTTTTATTTTCATACAAAGTTCGTTCACGATAATAAAAAATTGAAAAAAAAAAATTAATTACTTAATAGAAAAAAAAACACGATAGATAAATTTATTATTGATATGACATTTTCTGTCAATTCTAATCATCGGGCGTCGTCGTCTTCGAAACGAAATATTATTGCGTGTTTTTTTATTTGTTTATCCGTATCATCATCATCAAGTCCAAATTTCATGACGACGACGCCAATTGCTCAAAAACAAAAAAAAACTGAATGTTAATTTTTATTAAAAAAGGTTAATTGGATGGTTGTTTTCTCAGAACATGAAAAAAGTGTGAAACACTTAAGAAGGGGCTTGTCACGTACGACGACGACGACGACAGTTACGTCAGCAACTACAACTATTTTGATATCAAAATAAAATTTTCGTCGTCAACAAGTGAGCTACATAACCATGACACTCAATTTAAAATTAATATCTGTCGCACTTCCGTCACACAAGTAAAAAAAAATAGAAGTTTGCGTGTTTTCTATTATTTTTTTAAATAATTTTATTTATTGCAAAGTTAATTGACGGTTGAAATGTTTTTTCAAGGTTTATTAATTTTTTTTTAATAAAAGGATTTATTTTAATTTGAATGAAATTTTCGCAAAAATTATGAAATTTATCATAATTTTAATAGTTTTTATATCAAAGGTAAGTCATGTAAATGTAAATTTTTTAAAGTTATAATAAAAAGTTAAAATTATTTAAAAAAAAAAGTATTTTAAAATTTTTTAGAAAAAATTTCAGAAAATGTATTTTTCAAAAATTTTAAGTGAAAATATATTAAAATAAAATTAGAAAAAATTATTATAATATTTTTTTTTTAATTAAAATTAATATTTTTTTAAATTTAGGTATATTTTTTATTAGAATTTTTTTTAGATTAAAAAAATAAATTTTTATTTAAAATTATTTAAATTAAAAAATAAATTTTAAAATTATGAATAAAAAATAATTAATTATTTAAAATAAAAAATTTTAATCCCCCAAAATATTTAATTTTTGTTTTTAACTAAATTTATTATTTTTTTTTACAAAATTTATTCATCGATCGATTTTTCATTTTAAGGTAATTTTTTAAATTATTGTAATTAATTCAAAAAATTTTATTATTATAATTAAAAATTATATTATAATATTTTTAAATTAAATTTTATTATTTATTTTTTTTAACTATATTTTTTTTTTTTTTTTTTAATTAAATTATCGAAATTTTTATGAGTTTTTTTTTATAAATTATTTTTGAAATATAAAATTTATTTAAATTTAATTAAAATTATTTTTTAAAATCAAATTTCATTATCATTTTTTATGAAGAAAAATTATTTGTTTTTTTTTTATAAAAAATAAAAATTTTAAAAAATATTTTTAGTTCATTTTCAAAGACTTGTCATCACTTGACGACTCATTTGTTTGAAAAATCGCACATTTTTGCTACATTTAGCACAATGACGAAATCCACGTCATGTCATTTAATTTTTTTTTCTTAATTATCATCCATCTTTTACATCTTCTCATCATTTTTTATTAAAAAGAAACTTTTTTATTATTTTTTATTTGTTCGTCCTTTTACCCTTGAAGGGATTTTCTGACACAAATCTTATTAAATATGTACACGTGAGTCAGTGTCAATCACACGAACATTAGATACGAGCCGTGATTCACGTATTTCTAGTTTTTTTTTCACTTTTAATATTTTATTTATATCACAAAAAGGGGCTCGCCTCATAAAAATGCTTTCGTCATGATCATTAGATTGTTGCATCATTCATTTTATATTGAACGAAGCCGGTGCACGAGTAAATAAAAAAAAATAAATCAAACACAACAGAATTTGTGATGTTTTAATTTTTTGTTGTGGTTCTGTAGAAATATTTATGACACACTCACACGTTGAAAAATGCGTTCACTTCACCAATACATGAACGCGGCTTTGAAAGATTTTATCGTGCAAGTTCCAGAAAGATCCACATATACCTAACTCGAGAGTGGTTTAACCTGTTATATAATCCGCTTTACTTGAAAAATTTAAAAATAACTCAAAAAATCGCAATTAGTCAAGTTGTTGCGGGATTTTGCGGAAAAAACACCCCTTGACATGCAAAAAGTGACATTTTGACGCAATACGTGAATGGCGCCGCCGTGCAAAGACAACCAATTAACGGAAAATTATTCCGAAGTAATGATTAATTTTTATTGACAACTAAACGAATTAATGAATAACTTCAAGTTGAGTAATTTTTTTGCGTTTAAATTTTTTTTTCATTCAATAAATATTTATTTAAAAATTTTTCTCAGATGATTCACGTCGAGTTACCTTAAAAAATTGATTTGATCCAATTTTCTCACAAGTTTCAAATTTTTTTGCTTTTTTACGTTTTTTATTTATTTAAAAAATAAATTAAGGTTAAAAAACTTGTTAAGTACTTTCATTGAACTCGGTGAAATTTTTAGCACGATGCTTTTGCAAAATTTACCTTTTTCTGTAAACGGTGTGTTTTATTCGAGTTGAAATTGCAGACTGAGTAGCAAGTGATTTGCGTATGCCGTTGACGCTTATTCGTGCGGGATATGTTGATAACCGGTCTAATAATACACTACCTATTTGCAAGTAGTACCTACGGGAGATGACGGGAGATCTTAAGTTTAGTGAAAGGTTTGTTCATTTTTTTTTTCAGGAAAAATATTAAAAAAAAAAAATAATGTAAAAATTAAAAAAATTCTTTAAAAATATAATTTATTTAAAAAAATTAAAATATTTTATTCTTTTATATTTTGTAAATTTTGCTGTTAAAATTAAAGAAAAATTCGAAAATTGGTATTAATTTTTTAATCGAGCAATAGATGGCGTTACGTTCGTTTTTATACTGAATTTCAGTTTGAATGTGATTTTCAAAGGTAAGTTAAATTTTTAAATATTTATTTTCTGTTAAAAGTTACAAAAAATTATTAAATTCTGATAAGTTTTTTTTAATATTAATTATTTTTTTTTAATTTAATTTTTTTAATAATTAATTTAATTATTTTTAATTTTAATTATTTTAATTATTTATTTTTTTTTAATTATTTTATTATTTTTTATTTTATTTTATTTTATTAATTTTTTTTTTTTTTTTTGATTATAAACATAATTCTTTAAAGTTTTAATTTTTAGAAGAATAAATTTATTTACGAAAATTTATGTAAAATTTTTTTTTTTTATTAATTAATTTATATTATTTTTTATCAAATAATTTTAGGCACTAAATTAAATACATATATTAATTTAATACTTTATTAATAAAAAGCCAAAAAATTGATTAATTTTAAAAAATTAAAAAATTAATTAATTTTTTTAAAAAAATATGAATTATTTTTCATTTAAAAATATTTTATTTTTTGCTGAAAGTTAGACAGAAAATTATCTTAAAATTGCAAAAATTTCAAAAATAATTTCAATTTAATACTTATTAAAAATTTAAAATTAATTTATAATAAATAAATAAAATTAAAAAAAAAAATTTAAAAAAAATGAAATAAAATAAAAGTTCATTAAATAAAAATTTAAAAATTATAGAGAAAAAAAATATTAAAATATTATTTAATTTTTTTTAGTTTGTAGAAAAAAAAAATAAAATTTAAAATAAATAAAAATTAATTTTAAAAATAAAATAAAATAATTTTCTACTAAAGCATCAAGAACTAAAAGAATGAATATTTTTTAAATTGATCGAAAAATCTTTTCATATACAAAATTTGTGCGCAGTTTCAACATTTTCCATACAAAAATATTCTTATACTCAATTTGACGAGAATGGGAGAGAATTTTCGTTTCATACAAATTTTACCGCAAAAATATTTTTTTTGTGTCATTAAAAAAGTTATCCAGATTCAAATATTGAAAATTATTTCAAATAACATCAAAATCTCGTTTTTAAAAGAAAATTCATTGATTTTGACTCAAATATCATTGATTTAAAAAATTTACAGTTTTTACAGTTTCTCGACATGATTTCCGAGTAAAATTTGTTATTCAAAACAGTTCGTCTGTAATTTGCATGCTGCTCTACTGATCTAACCTGAATGGCAAAAAACAAGCAGAAAAAAAGCATTCACATCACAAACTAGACAAAAAAACAACAATTTTCCTGCTTCACTGCGTCTGAACTTCACGTCACAGGAAAACAAGTAAAAGGCGCGAGAGAACACACACACAGTTGAATTTTGCAACAAAAACAACGACATACTAATTACAAATAATTTATAACAATTATTTGATTTCGCAAGAAGAAACGAGACATTTTGCTGCGTGTTTCGTTGCAGCTTTGTGACACAAAACAAATGATTTTTCTGCACAACTTTTGCTCATTCGTTGATATCTCTTTTGTGCAAAGAATAAATTTGTCTGTCTTTCGTTCGTCATGTGTAACAAAAAAAAAAACAAAAAGATGCAGAAAAAAGAAAGAAATGCAATGCACCGCAAAACAATAGATAGTAGCTCTTATGCATATACTTTGACATAATAATTTGCATTGTTCAGTTTTTCTAACATACGTGATATTTTTCGCATTTTGGTATTAAAATTTTTTGTTGTAAAAAAATACTGTGAGATTTATTTCCTTGACCTCCATTGGTTTTTTTTCTGTCTGAAAAATAAAAAAAAATAAATTTTAAAAATTTTATTTTGATAAAAAAAAATAATTTTAAATAAATTCAATTTATTAAATTTTTTTTTTAATTTTTTTAAAATTTTTAATTAAATTTTTAAAATTTTTAATTTAATTTAATTTTTAAATTTAATTTAA
The DNA here is from genome assembly GCF_036172545.1 of Culicoides brevitarsis. Lineage (NCBI taxonomy): Eukaryota > Metazoa > Arthropoda > Insecta > Diptera > Ceratopogonidae > Culicoides > Culicoides brevitarsis. The sequence continues at coordinate 39,770,288 of NC_087086.1, read as the reverse complement.
TTTAAATATTTTTTTTAAATATATTTTTTTTATAATTTTTTAAATATTTTTTTTTAATTTTTTAAAATTAATATTGAAATTTCTATTAAACAAAATATTCTATTTAATTCTTTTTAAATTTTTAAAATTAATTTAAAAATTTAATTTAATTATTTTATTTATTAAAAAATAATTAAAATATTTTTTTAAATTTGATTTTAATTTTAAATTAATTTTTTTTAATGAAAAAAAAATTTTAATTTTAATTAAAAAATTTATCATATTTACTATTTTTCATAATTTTGTATTAAATTTAATTTTAAATATTTTTTATGAAATATTTTTTTTTCATTATATAAAAAGTAAATTTTAATTCAATTTTAAAATATAAATTAAATTTAATAAAAAAAAATAATTTTTTAAACACTCTGTACTTCTACCTGAATCCAACCACGTGACCAATCGGGATTTGGTTTCCTCAATTTATACATTTTTTTCCTCTCGCAGAATAAATAAATAAATTATTATTTTTTAAACCGCCTCATCAGAGTCGATTGTAGAGGATTAAACATATGTGTCGCTTTTTTAACTGATTTTTGATAAAAATAAATGAACTTCAGATTTTATGTGCATAAATTTTCATCTTTTTTTTTCAACGTGCCTCAGAAAAAAAAATAAATAAAAAAGCGAGAGAGAGATAATTTATCATTTGACGCGTTATCGTCACTCACGTTATTCAGATATATTCAATTTTTATGACCTCGAGACGAAGTTCAAAAATCTTTCCATAAATTTAATTTTTTTTTCTTCAATTTTTAGACGCCGCCGCCGCCATTTAATCGGATAAACATTAATGCAAACAGGAAATAATTACCTTTTAATATTGCCATGCCCGGATTCTCTGCCAAAAAATGGCATGAAGAAAAAATAAAAGTTGCTGTCCATAACAGATTTCAATTTTAATTTAGTAGGCATCGCACGTACATGTTGAAAAATGGGCGGTCACTTTGAGAGACAAAATTATTTATTTTTGTTTATTTTAAAATATTTTGTTGCTGTGACGTACAGAAAAAATAATTTGTAGAAGCCATTTTGTAATTTCTGCTTTTTTAATTATTTTTTTTTTGCCAATTGTTTTATTTTTGCACATTATTCGTTAATGGAAAGTTCCCTTCGTTCATAGATTTTAGATTAAATTTTTCCTCCTTATTTATTTAAATTTAATGTGGTTGACAGATTTTATCATTTTTCGCACATCATTAAGCTAATTTGTCACCCTAAAATGGAAATTGAACGAAACGGAGAGACCGAGAATGAGATGTTTAAGCACCCTAAATTGTTTCCGGTAATGAGAAACTTTCCAATAAGAATAGGAAAAGTTTGGATATTGAAAGCAGAGGCGGATTTTGAGAAAAAATATTTCAAATTTAGGTAAGATTTGAAGTTTTTTGAAAAAAAAAAAATTAATTTGGCTTAAAAAAATCTCAAATTAATTAAATTTAATATTTTTTTAATTTAATAAAATTTTAGAAATTTAATTAAAAAATTTATAAATATTTATTAATTATTAAATTTTAAAAAAATTAAAAATTATTTTAAAATTAAAAAAAAATATTTAAATTATTTTTTAAATAATTTTAATTCTTTTTTTAATTAAAAAATATTTTTTTTACAATTTTTATTTTTTTTTTATTAATTTAAAAAATAACTTTTAATTTCTTTTTTTTATTAATTTTAAAAAAAAAATTTTTTGAATTAGTGAGAAGGCGATTTTCAAATTTTTAACGGAAATTTTTTTGAATTGATATTTTTAATTTTTTTTAACATTAAAAATACTAAAATAGAAGTAAAAACTGATGTTAATTAATTTTTTTCTGAATTTCCTTTAAAAATGGAAAACTTCAATTCCATCCCTTTTTCTTTGTAAAATATTTCCTTGATGTCGTCAAACCAAAATCGCAACAAAAAACAATCCTCATACGAACAAAACACAAAAAAAGTTCAAAGAAACAAACAAAAAAACGCAAAAAGAGCATTCCGAGGGGGAACACGTCAAACAATAAAGCGACACGTGTCATCAATCTATAAAATAATCATCTTAACTGTGTTTAACAATGTTCAAATAAAGCTTTTGCCGCCGGCGATGGATATCGGATACAAAACAAGATTAATTCGCCAAAGTGATAGATTACATCTCTCCGGTAGAAAGTAGCGAAATAGACAATGAGTCGTCGTAATTTAATGATGTGACAGGATTTTTTCTTCTCTTCCAAGTCAATCAATTTGCGTGTTTCGTCAGGATTACCAGCATTTTGTACAATGCGAACTAATTCGACAAAGAGAAACATGAAAACAGAAAAAAAGTGCAGCATCATAATTCACTTGCGGGAAATGGGGAGATGGGAGTGCATTATTAGCACACAATACCGGTTGACATCTACGACTTTTTTTATATCGTCTATTAGTCGCAGGGAAGAGAATAGAATTTAGTGAGGTACTTGTTCAAATGCAGAAGATCATTAATCAGGTGCGGTTTTAATGCTTTTGTTCTGCCGATGACAATATGACACTTGAGATTTTGTGCGAAACACAAAAGGGACAACGAATCGTCGATACACACTTGAACATCTTTTTCGAGACTTTTCGCTTTATAATGAGATGATGTCCTGTTTGATGTTTTTTCCCCAGACTTGCTTTTTTTGTGAATCAGCATGAACGAAGAGAACGGTTCTTTCGTAAATTACGCTTACGTGTTTAAGTAACGGCTTTTATTCTTCTTCTTTTATTCATCATTTGTTGTTGTTGTATTTTTGTCTGAACAGCAATTCTTTGCCAATCTCGCACAAAACGTGACCAAAACAAAGAAGCACAGAGAAAGATTTAATTCCACACACAATCAAACAGCGTCGTTGTCGTCATCGTCGATCGTCGAAGAACGGAACCGTGAACAAAGTGCAAAACGATTGAGAAGAAGAAAAAGGTATTGAACCGTAATTGTTTCTCATTGCATTTTTTACTTTCATTTCGTTTCTTTCTTTTTGTTTTAGCTTCGTACCATGACCTCGTGCAATGTTCTTCTGTGTCTTTTTTTAGAGTTTCTTTAGAAGCATCAGAATCAGTGATCCGAAGAAATTGACGAAGAATAATTGGCACGCGGACATGCGAGTGATCGAAAATTAAACAAATCTGCTTCTTCTTGATTGTCATTGCTTGATTGATTCTGGATCTAACTGGATCTTGAATTTCTGTTAAACGATTAGAATTGACATGAGAGTTCGTTGTAACTTAAAAGTTTTAATTGTGTCAAGGTCTGAAGGTTTTTATTTGACAAAAATTAGTTGATGATTGGTTTGGAGTCGTATAAGGGTGTCTCCAAATATTATCAGGTCAAATTTAAGAAACGAAGCCTTTTAAGATTGATTCGAACTTTAAAGTTGTCCCAAGTTTTAAAAATCCATTTTAAGAATACAAAAGTTGGGAAATTTTTTGTACTTTTTGTAGTGATGCGATATCTACTTTTTTGTTCAGAAACAGAATTGAACTGCAGTAATCATTATGAGGTCCAATAAGATGTGAATTTTTTACGATTTCTGTTCAGAAAACCAACCATTTTTGCTATTTTGGGATTATTTAAGATAATATAGTTACAAAAGTTCTCCTAAAAGAGATGTTGGTTAAATTTTGCTTCTCATCTAAAAATAAAAATATAGTTAAGATTTGGTTAAAATGCAAAAATTTGTCACAGCTGTCAAAACTGCTTGATTTTTTTCGAACAAATCCCTAAAAACAAACAAAAAATTAAAAAATATTGTCTTAAAAATCAAAATAAACACTTCTTACCTCTTTTCAAGGGAAATACTCGGCAACCCTAATCTCCAAATTACACTCTCACATTTTCACATGTGTTCATAGAAAAATATTTATTATGACATACCTACCAACGTCTCGCATAGATACCGGCCTTTCGCCGTATGCATATATAAATAAAGAGAGAGCGCAACTCGGCAACATTGTCAAGTTTTCTCTCGGTTTACGTACATCGAAGAAATCGGTCGATAAATTTGGCTCTTCACACGATCCACGTCTTTTGTTGGTGTGACAAGTATCTTTTACCATTTGCAAAGAAAAAAAAGAAAGTATTGCAGCGAAAATTGCTGTTTTTAAGTGATTTGTTGTGAAAAACAAAAGAAAATTAAGTTGTGAAGTGATTTATTGTGCAAGAAATATGATATTTTTCCCAGATAATGCGATAATGGGTGTGGAAAAAGGTAAGAAAAGTGAAAAAATTGCAAGGTTTCTGACATTGGCTGACGTAATTTATCGCAGATTGCATAAGTTATTGTTCGAATTTCTGTATTTCTGTGTTATTAATTGTTGCAAAATGTTTTCGTCGAAAGAAATGTTCAACAAAGTCATGAAAATGATACAAAAATGTCGTTTAACGAGAGATTAATGACTCAGTTTTCCGCATTCAGATTGTTTTCGCGAATCTGAAAACTTGTTTTAAGTCATTAATTTCACTTTAAACAAATTTCCGTTTCATTTTCTTTATGATTTATTTCCGAAAAGCCCACGAAAATCGAAAATTTGTTCGTGACTCATCAATTTCCTTCCAATCCTTTGTCTCTTTGCAGGAATGTCAGTTGTGCCATTTGACAAAAAGGGACACAAAAGTGTTTGTTCTGATGTGTTCAAAGCTAACAAAAGCGTTGACAAGACATTTTAAGAAAATTATGATATTAAAGATATTAGAAACTCTGTGAGAGATTGATATTTTGAAGAAATATAAAAGCAATTTTTTGTGAAAGTTTAACAAATTGTTAAAAAAAAGAAGCAACGCTTTAAAAAATATTAAAAAAGTGCTTTAAAATTATTGAAAGATATTAAAGAAAAATATTGAAAATGAGGATTGAAGAAGCTTTGGAGACAAAAATTGATCTTTTGAGCAAAGATCCTGAATCATTGAAAAACTTTGAGGAAGTTTCTTTGAAAGATTCTCAAGTAAGTTATACTTTTTAAATAAAATTTCAATAATTTTTATGATTTTTTGGGTTTATTAGCTTACAAATGATGGCAAAAAGCATCATAAACGAGATCAATGGGGAAATGGAATTGAATTTCTCTTTTCTTGTATCGCAATGTCTGTTGGTCTCGGCAATATTTGGAGATTTCCTGCTCAAGGTAAGTTTGCTTGGTTTGGATTAATTGGAAAACTAATTTTCCTTGAGAAAAATTTAAACCTAAAAAAAATAAAATACAAAACTTACCCTTTTAAAAAAAATCCTCAGCTCTCGAAAACGGCGGAGGTGCCTTCCTCATCCCTTATCTCATCGTCTTATTCGTTCTCGGCAAACCCGTTTACTATCTCGAAATGTTAATTGGTCAATTCTCAAGTCGAGGAACTATCAAAGTCTTCGATTTGTGTCCTGCGATGCGAGGATTAGGTTACAGTCAAACCATCGCATGCGGAATTGTCAGTACCTTTTACGCCGCTATCCTTGGCGTGACTTTTCGATACTTTTTTGCATCATTCAGCGATCCTCTTCCATGGACTGAATGCAAACCTGAATGGTCCTCGGAGAACAAAAGTTGCATAAGTGCAGCGTTACTCACAAAAACCGATGAAAATGAGACAAAATCAGTTATTGGTTCAGCAGCTGCTTATTTCGGGGATACCGTATTTCATGCAGCAGAAAATTTAGATAATGGAATTGGATTACCTGATTGGAAGTTGGGACTTTGTGTCATTTTTGCTTGGATTTTGATAACTACGATATTAGCTAAAGGAGTTCATAGTTCGGGAAAAGCTTCGTACTTTTTGGCAGTTTTTCCGTATGTAGTTATGTTTGTCTTGTTAATCAGAGCATGTACACTTCCGGGAGCTATGAAAGGGATAAAGTACTTTTTTAAACCACAATGGAACAAATTGTTGGATGGAAAGGTAAGAATTTTTTTTTTCATTTTAAAAAACTTACCTTTAAAATTTTTCATAGGTTTGGTACGCAGCTGTTACTCAAGTTTTCTTTTCGTTAACCATTTGCTTTGGGAATATCTTAATGTACGCCTCTTACAACAAATTTTCGTACAATATCTATCGTGATGTGAATATTGTCACTGGATTAGATACTTTTACGAGTGTCATGTCAGGAACTATCGTTTTTGGCATTTTGGGACATTTAGCTGAAGTAACGGGAGTTGAAGATATAAGTCACGTGGTTAAAGATGGCGCTGGATTAGCTTTTATTTCGTATCCTGATGCGATTGCAAAGTTTCAATCCTATCCTCAAGTGTTTGCTGTTGTATTTTTCTTGATGTTGCTAACTTTAGGCATTGGGAGTAACGTTGGGATCTCAAATTGTATAATGACAGCTATTCGAGATCAGTTTCCGCATCTTAAACCATGGAAGGTTGCTGTGCCTATTGGAGTTGTTAGTTGTTGCATCAGTTTTGTCTATATAACTCCGGTAAGTTTTTTTTAACTTCATCAACTTAGTTTGAAATCAAATTGAAAATTTTTGTTTAAAATCTTGTTTTATCAAGAATTTAAACAAAAAATTTCAATTTGATCTCAAATGAAAGTAACTATCTTTTTCAGGGAGGTCTCTTCATGATCGACATCGCAGACTTCTTTGGAGCAACTTTTGTCGCTTTTCTCCTCGCAATGGCAGAAATTGTCACAATCGCTTGGATCTACGGCGTTAACCGATTATGTAAAGATGCTGAGTTCATGCTTGGGTTCAAAACAGGTCTTTATTGGCGAATCTGTTGGGGTCTCATAACTCCCGCTTTTATGGGTACAGTTCTTGTTTACTACTTAAAAACCCTCGATTGGAGTAACCCAATTGCTATTGAACGTGATGCTTCAACTGGCGAAGTTTTGATCCCATTTCCGTATTCTTACAAATTATTTGGATACTGCTTGACTTCTTTGATAATTTTACAAGTTCCTATATGGATGATTATCGCAATTGTACAACAAAAAAGCGAAACATTGGCAGAACGAATTGCAAATGCTTTTCGCCCAACGAAGGATTGGGGACCTCGAGATCCGGAAATGCACAAAAAATATGTGAACTACGTCGAGAACGAAAATTACAACTGTTTTGAGTTAATTTTAACCGAAAAAGGACTCGTTAAGGGATTCTTAATGTACGCCAAACGAAAGGTATTTGATTAGGTTTCAAATAAAAAAACGAAACTGCCACTTATAAGCTTATTTTCACACACAAGAACCAAGTTATTAAAAAACTATTAAACGAACAACAAAACATTGTTTCTGATTTCTTAAAGTTTTTTCTTTCTTTCAGAGGTAAGTAAAACGATACGGATTGAAATACAAAACAAATCGTTTCCTCTCTTGCAGCACTTTACATCACGTTTACTCATTCATTCATTCATGCGATTTTTCTACAATAACAACAAAAAACCTACTGATATTTACTCTGATGATGATGATAATAATGAGAGTCGATTTCTTCGAATTCTCGATAATTTTCCACGTACAAGTTCAATTCCCCTGCATTTACGAAACAATAGCTTTTATTGCTCACACACAAATACATTCAGTCACCTAAATTGTCCATAAAAAATGTGCATCTATGTAAAAATTAAGGTTTAAAAGTTGCTGTTTGTTATTTGGCTTTATCGCATTTTTTGAAGTTATTAAATTAAATTTAACTATTTGTTTTAATAAATTTTCTAATTTTGTTAATTTTTTGATATTTTTAAGAAAAAAAAATAATGAATGAACAAAAATATAAAAATAAATTAAAAAAAATAATAATAAAATAAATAAAAATTTCATGGTTATCTTTATTCTTATGATACGGAATTTTTTAATTATTAAGTAAAATGTTAAAAAATAATTTTTTATTTTAATTTTAAAATAATTATTTAATTGATAGTTTAATATTATTATTATTAAAAAATTAATTAAATATTTAAAAATGTTAAATATAAAAAATAATGAAAATTTAATTTATTTTAATTTTACAAATAAATTAAATTTTCATTAATTTTTTTAATTTTATATTTTAATAATAGTTCATTTTATATTTTTATTTGATCGATTTCAGAAGTTTTTTAATTTTTTTTTTTTGAGTTTTGAATATTTGAATATTTTCTCAAAATTTTTAAGATTTTCAAAATTTTGATATATTTTAATAAATTTTTATGAAGTTAATATTAAAAAAATAATAAAAAGTTCATAATAAAATTTAATCATTTTAATTCTAAAACTTTAATTTAATAATTTTAATAAAATTTTATATTTTCAGATTTCTCAAAAATTTTACTTCAGGACATATTACCAAAATTTTTCCATTTTCCATCCAAAATGCACTTTGAAAAACGCTTTAAAATAAAAGAAACGACAACGATGATATAATAGTTGATATAATTTTATAGGCTCTTCGTGTAATTCTCGTAGGTACTGCATATCGAGAGTACAGTTCATTGTTTCTGACTGTATATGTGATTTGTTGGTCTTTTCATAGGCAAGTATTTAGTATTCGTACGATATATTTTTATTCTAGCTGGCATCGCATGCACACTACAGAGCATTCATGACCCTGAGTTTATGTCAGTTTCGTATTGTTCTGATGTCGATTCCGTCGTTGTTGTTGTTGTGCAATATGCACTTTTAGCTAGCTTGATTACCGATTGTTTGAAAAAAAAATAGTATATAAAAATAAAATAAAAAAAAATACATTTAAAAATGTAATAACATGCAATTATACTGCCATCCAATGTTTTTAAAATGGCATGCAAGAGACACGCCGTTGATGTGATTGACTGATGGAATTTACTTTGTGGAAGGTTTTTTTTGTTCGATTTTTCATGAGAATTATTTTTTTTTAATTTTAAAAAAATTTTTTTTTAATTTTAAAAAAAATTTTTTTTTTTTTAATTAAAAATTATTTTTAATTTTTTTTATTTAATTAAATTAAATTAAATATTTAATTTGGTTTTTCAATACAAAAAATTTTTAAATTTTTTTTTTTTAATTTTTAAAATTTTTTATTTAAAAAATAATTTTATTTTTTTATTTTTAAAAATTTTTTTTTAAATTTATTTTAATAAATTTTTTTTTAATTTAATTTATTTTAAATTTTTTGTAATTTTTAAAATTTTTCTTTTAACTAATTTTTTTTTAGTTTTAAAAATTTATCTTTTAATTTTTTTTATTTTTTAATTAATTTTTTTTTAATTTTAAAAAATTTTCTTTTAATTTAAAAAAAAAATTTTTTTTTTAATTTTTTTTAAGAATTTTATTGAATAAAAGAAAAAAATTAAAATAAAAAAAATCACTTCTTACATAATTCTCCTAATTTTTTTTTCGGGAAATCTCCTGAAACAAAATTCCATATCCGCACATTGTCAGGTAGTAAATGTTTTGTCGTCGTCTGAACCAAATAAATGACAACAGAGAGAAACTTTCGAGAGATAATTCACAAAAAAATGAGAGTGAGAGGAAAAAATAGATTTACCAACACATTCAAACCGGCAACGACGACGACGACAAATGTACGAGCTGCACATGGAAAACATTTCTAAAAGTGCATTTTAGAGAGAATTTTCTCACACACAAACACCGAGAAACGCTTTACTCCTAAATCATTCGTTTTTAATGTATATAATTTTCTCTTGTTTCTACACATTGTATCGTCCCCACGTGCGTTCCCGTATGCCATACAGACCGACGTCGTACCGAATTATTACGAGAGTAGTGTGGGAGCCCTTGTGGCTTATTTTGTGTGTGAAAATTTTTTAGTATCAATTTGATAGAGTTCGAGTACTTATCGTGTCTCGTGTCTTTTTCGATTACAAAAAAAATATTATAAAATTACTACTACACAGAAAATTATTCAATTCAATGTGATTACAAATATTTTGTTATTCAATTAAAAAAATATTAAAAATAAAATTGGAAAAAAAATTTCTTCCGAAAAAAAAAAATAAAAAAAAATTCTTCCGGATTCCTTTCGGAGAGCAGGCAATCCAAATCGGCGATCAATGATTTAAATAACAACGAAACAACACACAAAGTAGCTGTTAGTTATCGTGTTGTTTTGGAAACGTGCGAATTTTCCCCCCATATACCGTAGAGGAGAAAAGTTAACAAAAAAAAATCAGTTTCAGCAAAAAAAAAATTTTCGCCGGTACTTTTGGTACCTCGTGTGTTTCTTAGAGTAGAAATTAGTTGACAGTTTCTCATAGTGTGCAGATCAAAAAAAATATTTAAAAAAAAAACTTAAATAATTATCAACAACAAAGTGGATTACTACTAATGAATTAATTAAACACCTCAATTTGTTGTTATACATTAAAATAATAAAAATTCAACAACAACGATAATAATAATAAAAAAAAATATATATAATAATAATTAAATATATGCATACAAAAAAATACGAAAGAAACGTGCAAATATTGTGCTTTTTGTGCATTGTGTATTTTTTTCAATCAACGTATAATAATCGTATAAATATATAAATAATAACAAAAATAAAAAAAATAATAATATAACAAAAAATCGCTTAAAAAGGTGTATGTGAAAATTTCTCACGGCTTATTATATTGCACGTTGAGGAAAAATTAAATAAATATTCAGAAAACAACAGAGAAAAAAATTTATAATTACTTAATTATTTAAAATAAATTATAATCAAGCATTAAATAACCATATTATACACATACAAAAGGTGAATTGAAGCCAATTTTTAAAAATAATAATATTTAGTGGAAAAAAATTATCGAAAATTTGTGACAAAGGCGCAAAGCGGCTTTTTACTATTATTAAAAATAAAAATAATTATACATATTCAGTAACAATTAGCGAAAAAAATATTGACCGACGGTCATTTTTTGAATATATATAAAAAAAAGACTTTGAGTCGTTGTAGATTGATCAGTTTTTGATGTGAGTATATTTTTTAATTTTAATTAAAAAAAAATAATTTAAATTTTAAAAGTAATAAAATTTTGTATGAAAAAATTATAATTATTTAATTTATTTTTTTAGCAAAATAAAAGTTAAAATTTTAATTTAAAAAATTTTGGTTATTTTTTTTAAATATTCCATTAAAATAAATTTTAAATAAATATTTTTTTAAAATTTTATTAAAATATTAATGATGAAAAAGTTAAAAAAAATAATAATTGTATTGAATTTTTAATTTTCGAATAAAATAAAAGTTTTTATTTTATTTAAAAATTATTTGAAATTTTATTTTGTTTAATTTTTGAAATAAATAATTGTGAGCGAATTATTTAATTAAAATAATGTTAAAAAAATAAATTAAATTTATTAAAATATTAAATAATAAAAAAATTGAAAGAAAATAATTGTATTGAATTTAATATTTTAAAATAAAATGAAATTTTAAATTTTATGAAATTTTATTTCGTAAAATTTTTTTGAAATACTTTATGAAAAAAATATAAAAATTAAATTTTAATTAAATTAAATAAAATTAAAATATTATAAAAAAATTTAAAAAAAAATTATTTTAATTTTTTTAAGTTTAATAAAAAATATGTTTTATTTAATAAAAGTGAAAAAATAATAATTTATTATTTATAAAAAAAATTATTTTTTTAAACAAAAAATAAAATTTAAATTTTTCTACAATTTTAATAATTTTGAATATTTTATATAAAGTGTTTCAAATAAAATTTATAAATTTTAATTAAACATTAATATTAATTTTATTTATTTATTTTTTTTTTCCATAAAATATTTCGAAAAATTATTCATAAATATTAAATAAATAAAATTTTTGTTTAATTCAGTGAACCATAAAAATAAAAAATATAGATTTTGTGATTTTAATTATTTGATAATAATGCCATGTTAATGATAATTTTTGTATATTTTGATTATTAACTTGTCGAATCAGTAGCTTTTATTATCAAATAATTAAATATTTTAAAACCACAATAAAATAATCCTTTAACGACATAGCAACAAAACTCAAAATATTTAATTTAATTGTTTATTTTTTGTTTCTTTCACAGAGCAACCTCAGTCCATTTTCTACTGAGAACAATACACATTTATAACGCAATTGAAAAGTCTGACACTTTTTAGAAGAAACGAAAAAAGAATAATTGCACTACTAGCTGAGAAAAATCCTCCGCACCAAACCATAACGAGGCAAAAGGAAATATTCCGTAAAATTTGAATAAGAAACAAAAGGATTGCTGTAAAAAGCAAAGAAAAAAAAATCACAAAACTAAATGCAAAACAACTGAAGCCCATTGAGAATCATTGAAGTGATCACTTGTACACGTCACGTCTTTTGAAGTATTGGGAAATTCTACGGAACAGGCGGCAAGCAACAAAAAAAAAAAAATAAAGAGAAAGAAAACAAAAGAAGAAGAAAATTAGAGTCGAGGTAAAAGAAAATTAAAGAAAGTTTTTTTCTGTCTCTCAGAAGAAACCAACATTATGCAAATATAACGAAGCAAAAAAAAAAGAGGATATAAATTTGAATAAGAAAAGAAAAAATATCGCTAAAGGAAGTAATTTTGTGCATCACAAGTTTCCTCTCCGCCTAAATAAATAAAAATATAGAGCAAAAATCATTCAAAAAATTCGTATTGATTTTTTCGAATGAAACGCAGTGAAAAAAAAGTCAATTAAATAAAAATTAAATTAATTAAAATTAAATACGCTCTATTAAAAAATATAAAAAGCAGAAAAATCAAGTAAAATTGAATTTTCATTCAAAATTAAATTATATTCAAAGTGCGTGTGATTTTTATTAGAAAGCAAATTTAGCAGCAAAATATATAAAAAAATGATGATGGAGCATCAAAGTCAAACCGAACAAAGCCCTAATGAGGTGCCAAACGATCCAGGGTAAGTTTACATAATATTTTCTTCCGATCTTTTTTTTATTTTGCAAAAAAAATGAAAATAAATTTACATGTGACATAATCTTCGCGTTCGTACCGAGACACTCGAGATACAAACTCCAAAATCATTGCAAGGGTAATAATTTTTAAAAAGAGAGATCTGGTGTGCTCGTTAAATGCGGGCAAAAAATAAATATGTCTTTTTTCGTCGTCGTATGTTAGGGATTTTCAAAAATTTTATATCCTTGAAAAATTTTTTTGATTTAATTTAAAAAAAAAATTAGCTAAAAATTTAGTATTTTTTGAATGATTAAAATTTTTTTTTTTTAATTAAAAAAATTTAATTAGGTATTTTTCCAATTTTTTCAATTAAAAAAATAATTTTTTTAAAAAAATAAATTAAAATTAAATTTATAATTTAAATTTAATTTTTAATTTTTTTTTGCAATTAAAAAAATAATTTTTTCAATTTAAAAAAAAATTAATTAAAAAATAAATAAATTTATGATATTATTTTAATAAAAAAAAACATTATTATTAATAAATATTTTTCAAACTTTAAAATTTAAAATGATAATTAATAAAAATATTTTTTTAAATTTAATAAATAAAATTTATTAATAAAATGTATTTTAAATGTTAAAATTTAAAAAAAAAATATATTTTAATTATTTTTTTTTTAATTATTTGAATAAAATAATTATTTAAATTATTTTTTAAAAATAATTTTAAATTTTGAAATAATTTTTTTAAAATTTTTAAATTAAATAAATTTTTAATTTAATTTTGAATAAATAAAAATTCCTTCAAATAAATTAATTTTCGATTAATAAATAATTTAAATAAATTTTCGATAAATAATTTTAAAAAATATGAATTTGATTTAAATGTTTAAAATTTATTTCAAACATAATTTTGTTCTAAAAAAATATTTAATTTTTTAAAAATTTTTCTAACAATTAATTTATTTAATTTTTTGAATTATTTAAATAAAATAAAATAAAATTATTTTTTTTTTAAATAATTTTAATTTTTAAACTTTTTAATTATTAAATAAAAATAAATAATAATAAAATTAAATTAAATAAATATAAAATAAAAAAATTGGTTCAAAAAAACCAAAAAAAATTTTGAGGATCCCTAACATAGTACAATAGTTAAGACGGTTAAAGCTGAAACATGCAATAAAAATCAGCTCATTTTTCACTGGGAAGCTGTTCAAAACATGCTTGTAGACAAAATTTCTCTCTCTTTTTCTTGTTCCTTCGTTTTCCAAAGAGTTCCTTGTGTTTTTTTTTGTTTTTGTGACAGTCACAGTAATAATAATTGTATGTATATCAGCTGTGGCTTCATATCTCTCCACAGAATTGAATAGAAAGAAAAGTCGGAAAAAATGCTCAAACGACGTTGTAAGTAGACACCATTAAATGCAGACACACTCCGGCATGGGTTCGGAGCATTTGTTTGAGGTAAAATGTTAAAGTAAGCACAAAAATTGTGTGTGCACGGGAGCCAAATGGGGAATTTAATGTGTGACAGCGACGAGAGAGAGAAAAAGAAAATAAAAATAAAAAAAACGGAACGGAACAAAGCCAACAAACGATGACGCAGAGCAAAATGCATGGCAGGCCAGGAAAACTATTTTCCGATATAAATGAAGGAAGTTAACGAAGCAAAAGGAAACGAAACGTATTTCACAGAAAATATTTCAAGTACCTTGTTGTTTTTGTGTTCAGTGTCGTTCTGCCGTTGAAACATGATACAGTATTTAGTCTAAAGTGGATTTTTAAAATATTCAAGGAAAAAAGAAAGAAGAAGTAAATGCACGACGAAAAGGAGATGAGATGTATGTCAAAGTAAATATTTGTTACAAGATGAAGAAGAAAAATGATAATATTGACTTTTGGAAAAATGGACCTGAGAATGACACGAGAAAACCGAAAAAAGGGGTTTTAATGCATTCCAAAGCGTAGTTTTCCGGTTTTAAATATTTTTTTTGTTTGTCGAGTGTGAATGGGTTACAAAAGTTTGATGTCCTTGGAAAAAGGAACGATTAATGGCATTATGCAAAGTGTTTAAAAGCTTCAATGAGAGATTATTTTTTTTAAATCTTTAATTTTTTTTTAAAAATTATAAAAAGAAATTTTTAAGAATATTTTATAAAAAAATTTAGATTCAAAGATTTTTTTTCTATTTTTCATTTTAAAAAACTGAAATAATTTTAATTTAGTTTAATTAATTAATTATTTTTTAATAATTTTTTTATACCTCTTTTTAATTCATATTTTTTCAATTTTAAAATTTTTCTTATTTTTAATAATTTTTTAAAAATATTTCTCAAATTAATTTTTTTTTCTAATTTTTTATAAAATTTTAACATTTCTTGAGTTTTAACAATTTTTTTTTAAATTTAAACTTTAAATTTTTATTTAAAACAAATTATTTTTTTAATTTTTAAAAATATTAAAAATTCTTTAAAAAATTTATAAATTCTTCAATAAATTTTTTTTTTAATTTTCAATCCATTTTTTAACATTATTTGTAAACAAAAATTAAATTAAATTTAGCAATAATTTTTTTTTTTATTTTTTATCTTTCTTAATTTTTTTTTAAATTATTTTTTTGACATTTCTTTCTTTTAAATTTTTTTAATTTAAATTAATGTTTAAAAATATTTTTTTTTTAAATTAAAAAATATTAAAATAAATTATAAAAATAACTTTCAATTCTCAAAAGATTTTAATTAATGAGAAAAAGTAAATTTTTAATTTTACTACATTAAACATTTTTTTCAAAATTTTTACCTTGAATGGATAGAAACACATCAAATTAAATATCAAAAAAAAAAATACAAAAATTGCTTTGTAAGATATTTGTCTTACACTTTTTGACCTTCAATAATGTTGATGATTTTCATAGAAATTGAAGCAAGTTTTTCTTTTTTGTCTAAAAGAAACAAAACAAGCAAAATTACCTCTACTATTGAGAATTTCCTCCGAAAACATCAAAAAACCATCAAACTCAAACAAAAAACCGACGCAATTCCCACACATTCACATGTTTTCTCCGCGAAACAAAACGAGCAAAACGAGGTAAAAATGTGCTAATAGCTAAATGGCAAAACTCGCACTATATCTGAACGAAATCACTCACTCACTATCACACATGAATAAATCAAAAACGTATCAATCATTTCATTATTATTTTGATTCATTCATAATCTAGCCAACAAAAGTAATAATAATTACGACGAACGGCGCGTTGTGACGTTGTTTTGCGCGAGATAAGAGAGTGAAGAGGAGCAATGTACAATGCCTCGATATCAGTAAAAGTTCCATCGCACGGAGATCTTCAATTTTGATGTCTCTCGTTAAGTCAATTAAACTGCCATAAAAAGGGACGCAAAAAAGTTGCAATCTCATCATTTGTGTGTCATAATACGACAATTTTTTTTTTCATCATCATAACTTATCACCACAAACAGACCTTTTGTTCGCAGGTTTTTTTTTGCATCATTTCCAAGCATTATTATTGCTATTAAATACGTTTAAATGAATGCGCATGACGAAAAACTTATCGTTCCATTTCACTAGATTAAACTTTATAATCTGTTTGTAATACCGAAAAAATATAAACGTTGCTCCATATACGACGACACGACGACGCACGATGCCTGTGACGATGCATGCAATAATAATAAATGATTTAAGTCAACTGAATCGATTGTCTGGGTTGCAAGCGATGAAAAATTGGCTGTGTCGACGAACCGCGAAACTTGCGAAAACTTTTGTGTTGTTTTGAAGTTGATTTGTTTGATTGCAACTTTTTTTTTCTGTGCTTGCCTAATTTGTTGTCAACTTTGATGCTTTTTCGACGTTTTTGGTGCATAAACTATCAAGCCAATCATCGTAAATTCCTGAAGAGTCTTGATAAAAAATAAGAAGTTTTTTTACGAGCGGCTCGATTACATTAACACGTTTCGCATTTCATTCATTGTGCTCTTTTTTTGTCGGGCTTGGATTCTCCCTCGACACTATTTGTCCAATTTTGCCAACTAAACTACTATCGCACATCAACGCGTACTTACATCGGATCTAAATTGCCCATGAAGAGTCGTCGTGTAGTGTGAAAAGTTTCAGTTTCGCACTCGAATAAAAATTTGCGATAAAATAAATTGGTTTTTAAATGAAATTTAAAAAAAAAATCTCAAATGCTTTGAGATTTAAAAAGAAAATATTGAAAGTCAAAAAATATCCAAAAATTGAAAAATTGTTAATAAAATTTTTACATAAAATTAATAAAAAGTGACTTTTCTAAAGAGATGGAATGTCTTTTCGGTTAAAATGTTCTCTTACAGGTTAGAAAAATACTTGAGCCAATGAATGTTCTTTGACTTAAAACTTTTTTTGTTCAAAAGAAATCAATGTTCATGTTTTCTGCTTATTTAAAATTTGTCTAAAGCCCATAAAAGTCCATGTTCTTATTCAAGTTAACGTTTAAGGGGACCCAATGTATGCTTCCTTAAGTAAGTTTTCAAATTTTAATCGGTTTCCAGACATCATCTTTTGCATCTTGCTTCGATGCCTCGACATATATTGGTTTGAGGAATTCGAATATTTCTGCTATTTGAAAGTATCTTTTACAGTTAAGCTGTTTCTGTATGATCTCAACAGCTTGGCAGCCAATAATCAATTTATCAAATAAAAAAGAAAGCCTATCATTTTCGAGCTGTTTTGCTTTTTGAAAATGCTATGTAGTTAAGAAAGTCAGTGAATATCATTTGCCTTCGAAAACTTTAGTTTCGTTAAACTTGTTGAAGCTGTAAAAAAAATAAAAAATGTGTTTAATAAAAATTTAATTTGGGTTTTTAACTTATGCTTTAAAAATATTATTAAAAATTCAAATATTATTTTATTCTTATAAAATTATTTTTTTAAATCAAAATTATAAATTAATATAAAAAAAAAATAAAAAATTACTTTTGATGAAAAATTTTTAAAAATTAATAAAAATTTTAAAAAATTAAAATAAAAAAATTTAAAAAAAAAATTTTTAAATTTATTTACTTTTGATGTAAAATTTTTAAAAATTTAATTTAATATAAATTTAAAAAAAAAATTAAAAAAATTAAAATAAAAAAATTTTTGAAAATTTAAAAAATTAAAAAAAAAATTATTAAAAATTTTACTTTTGATAAAAAATTTTTAAAAATTTAATTTAATAAAAATAAAAAAAAATCATGAAATTAACTTAAAATGATCAAAAAATAATTTTTTTTGTCTCGCAAAAATTTTCAAGTTGCGAAACACAAACTTTTTCCAATCCATTCGTCGACACATAAAAAATGTACACGGAAAGACGAAAAGGAAGAAATGAAAAAGAAAAAGTTTCTCACGCCTAATTGACTATTTTCTTCATTTCCCCTGCCTTATATTTTTACTTTTGCTCCATCGTGCGTTGCTTACCTACCTGCGAGTTTCTCGAGAATGCTCCATATTATTTTTTTTTTGTGTTTTCATCAAAAGTGTGTAATTTAGAGGAGCTGCCTTGCAAATAACAAGTACAAATGTAATGATTGCCTTGAGCTGGCTCGCATTGCTTCGTTTTTGTTCGCACACGTTCCTTAATTTCTGCTGAATTCGTTTTCAATCCCCTCGGGGAGATGCCTTTCTTTCCTCCTTTTTTTTTGTTTCTTTTGTGTTTTGTCGTCGTTGTCGTCGTTGATGCCTTTATGACTACTAAAGTGACTATTGAAGTCAAATCCCCCCTTGTTCGAGCGAGATCATCCCGCTTTAATCATTTTTCGCACATAAATTTTTATCCCATTATTAAAACTAGGTTGAGTTTATTTATGCACGGACTACTTTTTTTTATCCGTCGTCGCCACAAACAAGACTTAAACGCTAAATTGCTTTATTTATCTTCGTACTTATCTATTGACGATCGTATTACAGCCGGGATTATGCTTTATCCTTCGCTCTCATCTGCCAAGCCCGACAGTTTTTCATTGACTCGAATCGTCTTCATTTATTTCACTTAGTCGCTTGTCGCAGCGGAAAAACATGAATAAAACACCGTATTAACAAAAATATATATGTGATTTAATGTCGAGTCGTCGCTGGATGTGAGGATAATGATGTGCTTGCTCCGCTTCATTGTAATTGATATTCAGGCGATATTTTTTGGAACAATAAAAATCAATACGGAAAATGTCGAGAAAACGTCTGAAAATGCGAAAAGATGTGAAAAACTTTTTTTTTTGCTGAATGATGATCCGACATTATGCGGTTCGTATGTCTCTCGAGCACACTGACATCCAAAATATGTCAATATACGTAATTTAATGTGATGTTTTTTATTATATTCATTGATTTGTTGCTGCGAGCCATGATTTTTTGTGTGTGATGTGTGTCATAAAACGCCTTCTGAACATTTGTAATGTTGTTAGCTTCCGTATTTTCGTCGGTTGTTTCTAATATTTCACTTGAAATGGGTATTAAAGTATTTTTTTCGAACATTATGCTGAGGAATTTTTGACATTTACATGAATTTATATTAAAGTTCACTGTGATTTGATTTTTCTGAAAGAAAAAAAGGAAAAATTTAATTTTATGATAAATTTTTGTATGAATTTTTGAAAAAAATATTTATAAAAATTTAAAATTTTTTTATTGAAATGTAAATTTTCAACCAATTTTGGACTTTGAAGGCGACTCATTAATTAAAAATTTTTTTTATTATAAATTTATATGAAAGCTTTTCTTTTCATTAAAAATTTTATAAAAAAAAAAATCATAGATACCTATTATTAAAAAACTTATTTAATTTATTTGAAAAAAAAAAAAAAAATTTTTTTAATTTTTATTTAATGAGATTTATTCAAAAACAAAAAAATAATAATTAAACAAAAAATTAAAAATTAAAATAATTAAATTAATAAAACTAAAAAAAAAATATCTTAAACTTTATTTTAGTGAAAATATTAAAAAAAAAAAAATCCAATATATTAAAAATAAAAAAAAATAAATTTAAATTAAACAAAATATTTAATAAAATTAATGTTTTAATTAAAATACATATAAAAAGAAAAATAAATAAAATAATATTAAAAAAATTAAAATAAAAAAAATAATTAATTTTGATTAAAAAAAACTTATCAAAAATTTTTTTTTGTTAAAGTTTCCAAAGATAAAATTATAAAAGATTTTTTATTTTAACAAAAATATGAAAGATTTTTTCAAAATTATTTTTTATTCAAAAAAAAAAAAAAATTGAAACAAAATATCATATTTAAAGTGCATCTATTCATCACACACTTCAACATTAACATTGCAACATCTCTGACTTCATCTCAAGTATTTATTCAAAAAAACAACAAATATTTAGTCAGGTCAAAAAAAAATAATTTGCATGAAAGAACAAAATTTTTCAAATAAGATAAAAAAAATCTCAGATAAGAAATTTTGTGTCACTTTTTAAAGACTTTTTATTGACTTTTCAGATCATTTTTCGTGTTCATCCGTTTTGCGCTGACCTTTTTCTCTTTCAATACTTGTCGATTATTATTTTTTAACAAAAAAAAAAAAAAAAATCTCGAAAAATACCTCACACATGTTCAAAAAAACAATTTAAAAAATATTTTACAAAAAAAAAATTCAAATGAGAGAAAAGAGTGTTATTGATTGCTGTAACACGACACGACCAACATTCATCTCTCGACTTGACTTAGGTAGAAACTTCATTTTTTCTCGTCTTCATCAGGGATTGCATGCACATGCGAGATTATCTGATGATTTGTATCGAGCCCATACAGCTACCAACTGACTTATTAATTATCGTCTGTACAATAATTATTAAGATAAATCGTACATTGGTTTCTATTTTTTTTTTCATCTCGTCGACTCAATTTTTTTTTTGAGTGCGGTGTCAGAATTCCGTCATACAAAAATTTTTTTTCTTCAGATAAATAATAATCTTGAGCTGCTGAGCGAGATTCGAGGTGAAGATATTCACTTGCCTGTGTTATTTTTGACAAAAGAGAGATAAACTTGAGCAAACAAATTGTTTAACATCGGTGTGTGATACACATTTTTTTTTCGTTGGTTTCATATTTTTTTAGTGCAATCTCATTTCATTTTTCTCGAGCGCTTCAGATTATTATTTTTTTTAACAGTTACTCGTTAAAATTAAAACAAAAAATGATAAGATAAAAAAATTCTTCAAATAAAGGATTTTTTGTTGTAATTTTGGGTTTCTTGCGCTTGTCTTAAGACGAAAGAACGGAAAAAATCAACAAAATGCAAACACAGACGAACCATAAAGATGGGGCAATAAAAATGTTTGTGTCTAATTATGAGCATTATGATAATAAAACCATTAAAGATTCGTTTTTTTTTCTTCGAGTGTAAGTAAAAATGTTTATTTGGCCAGATAATTCGTGCGTTTTTTTATGGTTCTCGGAAAACGAAAAAAAAATAAATCAGATGTAAGTGAAGTTAAGTGAAAAAGGTCAAAGTAACTATTAAAATTAACGAAACTAAAATATTAAAATATAAAAAAAAAACAGAAAACTAATAAAAAAAAGTGTTATCGCTCAAAATGTATTTTTAATTATTGAGCCCTTATGAAATTTTTTGAAATAGATTTCTAACTGAAAATTAAATATTTTTTTTTTATTTATTCTTTAATTTAATTTAATTTTATTTATTAAATTTTTAATTTTTTTTTCATATTTTTTTAATTTATTTTAATTTTTTTTTATTTTTAATATAAACAATTATTTTTAATTTTATACCATCTTCAAAATTTAAAATAATAAATAAAGTTTAAGATAAATTATTATTGATTTTTTGAAAATTATTCAACATTTTTTTTAATTTTTTTTTTCAAAATAATTTTACATTTTATGATATTATATTAAAATTTTATAAAATTATTTTGAAATAAATTAAACAAATATAGAATTTTAGAATTTAATTAAAAAAATTATATTTTTTCGCATATTTTAGATAAAAAAAAAATAATATTGAATCTTTAATTGGTTCAAAAATAAATAAATAAAAATAAAATAAAAAAAAAATTATAAATGAATTAAGGAGTCAAAAAATAAAAAAAATACAATTTTAAACTTTTTTGAAACTTATTTTTTCAATAAATAATTAAAAAAAAGCAAATTTTTTTATTAACAAAAAAAATATTTTAAATTAAAAAAAAAATAAAACATACCTAAATAAATAAATAAAAATTTAAATTTATAAAATTTAAATAAAAAAATTTTAAAAATTGAAATGAATCACATCTCTGTTAAAACACATGAAAAAAAATAACCCGCAGCGAAAGTATTTTTAAAATTTCGTTGCAAATTAATTTGTTCGGCCCAACCAAACAATTAACAGCTCTTAACATTTCACTTCTCTTTATTTTCTCAAACATTTCTGAATGAACTCAATGTAATGTAAAGTGTTCTTTAATTTTTTGTTTTGCCTCATTTTCTTAATTCACTTTGAAATCAACCAATTTTCTGAATGTTTTCTGAAAACAAAGAAAAAAAAAAAAAAAACAAGTAAGTTGACAATTGATATAAAAGAACCGCACACTAATATAATAATTACAGTTGTTAAACATTTTGTGGTGTCTTTGATTTAATTTTGTGATTTTTTTAAGAACTTTTTATTTTTTGAAGTAAAACATGCGGCGATAGACAAGAACACTTCTAACGACGACGACCCACGTTTTCAATTACGATTTCTGCTAAATATACCTCGCTATCCCGTTTCAAGAGAGAATACTTTGCGAAAAAAAGAAACAAGATCGGCATTTTAACTACGACGACGAACAATTCGCAGTGTGTGCTAAGAATACCTTTTTCGCACACAAAACAGATGCACACGTGCTCAAATGGGAAAATAACAAGGAATATAAAATTTTAAAATTATACACATCGAAACATCAACAAAACAACAACTTTTCCTACTTATTATTACTGCATTGCATTTTCGTCCGTATCTACCGCGCTGACGACGAGAGAAAGCAAAGAAAAAAGAAAGCAAAGAATTTTTAACAAATAAACACAAGTGTGTTGTAGCGGGTAGTGCCTACATTACTGAAACAAGCATTAAAATGTAAATAAACGAAATAAAATAAAATAAAATGAAACAACGACGAACAAGAATTCGTTTAAAAAGTGGATTTTGCTTCGTTTTGTAATTACATTTTGGAAGATGCTGCGCTCCTCGTTAGAATTTTTTGTTTTGTCGAAAACACGCAGAAAAAAGTAAGTTAAATAAAAAACTTCTTATGTACAATTAATTTAATTCAAGAACATGGACGACCGACGTAGAAGACCAAAAATGAGAGAAAATGTCGAAAAGAAAAAAAAAGGAAAAATAGAGAAAGAGAGCGACACTGCATTAACCAGAAAATATTTGCCTGGATAAATTTTTTCTTTTCACAAATTTTCACAACGGTACGAGGAAACAAAAAAAAAAAATAAAAGAAAAAACGTAATGAAAGGGGTAGGCATTCTTCCGAATGAATGTAAGGAGTAAGTAGTAAAAATGTTTACTTGACCTTAAATATTTAGCCAATCAACATAGTTTGGGAGAATTTTATTTTTTTTATTGGGATTTTGTGAGATAATGTCCCGAAATATTTTTTTTTAAATTAAAAAAAAAAATAAAAAAAAAATTTTTAAGATTTTAAAAAATTTTGTTGTTAAGGTTTAAATTATTTTATTTAAAAAAATTTCAATATTGAATTTTTATTTTTTTAAAAAATAAAGAAAAATAAAATAATTAAAAAAAAAATTTTTTTAATAAAAAAAATAAAATAAAATAAAATTTTTCTTTAATTTAAAAAAAAATTGTTTAGTATTAAATTTTTTTTTAAATTAAAGAAAAATAAAATTTTTTTTTTTGAAGAAATTGAAATTTATTTAATTTTTATTTTATTTGAAAATTTTTAAAACCAAGTTATATTTAATATTTTTTTAATTCTTTTCTTTTAATATTTTTTTTTAATTTTCAAAATTTAATTTTTTTGAATATTAAATTTTTATATTTAAAGAAATAAATTTTTTTTTTAAAGAAATTCAAAAATTTTACAGTTAATATTTTAAGTCTCATAACTACTTTTTTTAGAAAAAGAAAAAAAATCAAATTTTTCTTTTATCTTCAATTTTTTTTAAATATTATTATTTTTTTTTTTCATTTAAATTTTTTTTATTTTTAAATTTTTAGTGAAATTTTTCTTTAATTTTCAAATTTTTTGAATTTGATGAGTTTTTGTTTTTAAATTTGAAAGTGAACTTTTTCTTTAATTTTAATTTTTTTATTTTTAAAATTTAAAAAAAAATTAAAGAAAAATAAAGAATTTATTTAAACTTAAAATAAGAAGTTTAATTTTTAATTGAAGAAAAAAGCAAAAATTTTGAGAAAAAAAATTTTTTTTCTTTTAATAAAATTTTTAATTTAAATTTAATAACTTAAATTAAAATTAAAAAAATAGAATTAAATCAAATATATTTAAATTTTTGTCTCAGAATTTTAATCCTTTAAATTTTTTTTTCGCAAAATCACAGAAAAATAAAACATTTTGTCTTACTTGTCTTCTTTTTTTATGAACAATCTTTTTGTTTTACATTTTTTGAGACAATATATAAAAGAAATGTTCAGATTCTCCATTTCAAATCAATTTCCCATCATGTGCCATCATGTCATCACCATAATAATAAAATAAATTATTCCCACATGTCTATTTAGTGCTTCGTCTTCTGTGTATTTGTCCCATACTAAAAATTGTATATTTACAACACACAAAATATGAATGAACAGTGAACGGAACGGTTAATTTATGACATTGGCGGCACGTCTCGTACAATGTAGAGAGTGAGAGACGATAGAACGATGCAATTTATTCCAGCGTAATGCACACAGACGACATATTTCACATGCAGAAATCTCAATTTTTTCCGTTCGTCTCTCTAATGTTATATCATCGCACAAAGTTTACTACTATAAAGGCAATTATTATTATTATTGTTACGACAATGAGAATATATGTGAGGAGACAGAGATGATGGTGATTACGATGTAAATGCTTTTGCTTATGGTTTTGATGTGTTTTCAAATGTTTTATGCTTGTAAGCTAAAGTTTGTATGTTGCTTGCGCTTGCTTTTTTTCTGCAAACTTTTTTTTTTGCATTTTAGGGCGGAAAACATATGAAAAGGATTAAATCGATGTGGTTGACATACGAGGAATTACGAGCAAAAGTTTAATTCGAAACTTTTGAACTATTTTTTATTGCATTACGGAGAGAAAAATGCGGTTTTTTGTTGGAGATGTCGTCCTGAAATTGAAACAAAATTAAACAGAGGTTTTAAAAGTTTTTATTAAGAGCTCAAAAAGTTCATTTTAATCCTCAAAATGTTGCATTTTGATGTTTTTCACATTTTCGTACTCCTCTTCAAATTTTCACATTTTCGTACTCCTCTTCAAATTTTCACATTTTATTACTCCTCTCTTTAAAATTTACTTCAGGTTTCTATCAAATTCTTGTTACGTTCAAAATCAACCTTCTGAAGCTCACAAAATTATCTCTTGAAGTCAAAAAATTTTTTTTTAAAATATTTTGAACCTCAAGAAATAAATTTGTGAATTTCAAGAGAAAATAATTGATAGAAACCTCAAGGAAGTTTTAAAGCGAGGAGTACTAAAATGTAAAAAAATAGAGGAGTAGCTTACTGTGAAATTTTTTTTATTGAGGAGTAAGAAAATGTGAAAATTTTATGAGGAGTACAAAAATGAGAAAATTTGAAGAGGAGTAAGAAAATGTGAATATAACCTCAAAATGCGACACAGTCTCTCATTCCATTCATGACAAAAACTCTCAGTTTCACTTTTTAATTAATAATTTGTGTTCTGTGACTTGATTTTCAAGACTTATCTTGATGGCACACTGCACTCAACATCCGCATCGCCTCATAATAATCATTATCTCCTTATGCCGTTTGTTAGTTAGAGTCGCTTACGTGATTTTTTTTTCGATTACTGATAGAGAGACGAGATTGCAGCAGGAGAAAAAAATCACACAAACACACACGTGAACTCCCATTTGGGACGATGTGACATGATGACGACGGTTTGCTCATTTTTGCTTGATACTTTGCACTCAGACAGCTCACAATGCACCAGAGATGTCGTTTGAATGTATCATTAAAATGGACGTTGTCGCATTTTTTGTTGTTGTTACATCATCACTTAGCTGAAAAAAAAATGTAAATGAAGAAAAAATAGCGCAAAAGAATTCATCATTTATTCAAATTACGGGATTTTATTTATTTATTCCGCTTTTTTCACTCGCAATATTTTTTTTTCTTCGCCACAATTTTTTTACAATCCAATTCCTTTTGTTTTTATTATCTTTTCATCCTCTTATTCTGCCTCCGCCTCCATCCTCGTCGTTTATTCGATATCGCGCTTCACGGATTTGTGGTTTCTTCTCTGAGGTCGTTTCATTTTTTTTTTTAAAGAATAATGACGAGGAAATGAGATGGAGAAAAATAATTAAAGGAAGATTTTTTCGTGTTTGTTAGAGAAACAGGTTGCGGATACGAATTAAGGATATGATCAAAGTGCTCAACCTTTGAATAAACTGCTTCTGAAGAGAATTTAAATAATTCATGAAGCGTCTCATTATTATTGTACTAAAAGTCTCACACCATTTTTTTTATAAAAATCAATCAGTCTTGAAAAAAAAATTTTTTTTTTTGTAAAAAATAAAAAAAAAAATATTTTTTAAATAAAATAAAATTAATTTTTTTTAAAATTAAATATTTTTTTTTTAATTTTAAAATAATTTTTTTAAAATTATTATTTAATTATTTTTTTTAAATTATTTAATTTAATTAATTAAAATTTTTTTTAATTAATTTATTTTTTTTTATAATTTTTTTTAAATTTTAATTAATTTTTTTTTTATTTTTAAATTTAATTTTTTTAAAAAAATATTTTTTTTAATTATTAATTCTTAACTAATTATTTTTATTTAATTTAACTTTTTGAAATTTATTTATTTTTTTTTTAATTAATTTTTTAATTTTAAAAAAATAAAAATTTGTTTTTTTTAATTAATTATTTTTTGTAAAAAAAAAATAAGAAAAAATTTAAAAATAATTTTTTAAAAGCATGCGTTTTACCGCCAAGTGCAACTACTTAACCATCGCCCGCTGAAACAGCGACGATGTGAATGCAACCAGGTGTTTTCCTTTTTATTTCTGTGGTCGGATTTGTGCTTTGGTTTTATTTTACACACACAATTTTATTTATATTTTATACACACTCAATGCAAGGGAAATGTACACGAAGAAGAAAAAAAAACGTATAAAAATGAGGCAAGGCGCACAAAACAATTAAATCCATTAGCGCGTTAAAATTTAAATTGAGGAAAATTAAAAAGAACCACAAAAAGTTAATTAGTATGGAGGATCAGGCGTCATTTTTTTTTGTCTGTAGCAAGAAATTAATTTTCGAGCCATGAGCTGTGAAATAAATACGAAAAATGGATGTTTGTTAGTTAAAAGTTTTTTTTTGTGTCGTTTTGAGCGCCAGCCAGACAAGATAACGAATGGTTGACAAAAAAAAAGTTTGAACGTGTTTATTTATGTAGCTCTTGAAACTCCGGGTTTGATTGATAAGATAAGTTATTTAATGCGATTGAACAGCAATTTACACCTCTTAAGTAAATCCAAGTAGTTTTGAGGTAGAGTACGGATTTTATCGAAAATTTCGGTTTAAACGGTTTCTTATTTTTTTTCTGATTTAAAATTTATTTTTTTTATTTAAATTCTTTGATGTAAAATTTTTAAAAAATTAAAAAAAATAAAAGTTTGAATTAGTCAAAATGCGATTTTCAAATTTTTAATTGACATTCTTGAATTTTTTTGAATTTTTTTAATAAAAAAAAAATAATCAAAAAATAGTTTTTCTTTTAATTTTTAGATTTCCGAGAAAATTAGAAATTTTAGAATTTTTTTAAAAAAAATTTTAATATATTAAAAGGTTGAATTAGCTATAAAGCGATTTTCAAATTTTTTAACTGTCATTTTTTGAATTGACATTTACAAGTTTTTATCTGAAATTTGATTCAAAAAATAATTTTTTAAATGAAATTTTTGAAATATTACTTAAGAACATTTAGTTTTGTAAAAAATTTACAAAATTCTATCTAAAAACTCAAAACTTTCTTAAAAACCATTTATTTCGCATATCTGTCAAACGTCAATTCCAAATTTGAACTTGATCCATATCAATTTTCGAAGTACATCGACACACATTCTCAAGCAAAAAAAAAACTTCTCTACTTGATTACCGGTTATCAGTATGTCTCACTTTTTTATTCTTCCACAAAAAAGTAAAAAAAAAACATCTGACACTTGTACAGACGACACCATCGACGACGACACTCAGAAACGAATCAATCGTAAATAAATAAAGGAAAAAAATTATAAATAAAAAAAGTATACAAAGTAAATACAAGAATAATTTTTTTTTTACTTTTTTATTGAGTTACAGTTCTTCCACGTTTATGTTTATTTAATACATTTTTTCAGTGTATTTCGTTTAAACAGCAATAACATTCGAGTAGCAAAAACACTGTTTTATGATTCATAAAAATGTTTATTATAGATTGGATTAAATGTGTTTGATACACATTTTCATGTGTTGAATGATGCATGAAGTAGCAGACAGAGAGCGATAGGTATCGCGCGGTGTTGAAATATGAGAAGTTAAAGTACGATTGATGTTTTTTAATTGGCATAATGTGCGATTTTTTGTTCCATCGTGCTCATCAATGTCGATGAAAATCAATATATTTGTTAGAAAAAAAAAATAAAAAAAAATACTACTTGTTGAAAAATATTCTGAACCTGATTCGAATAATAATAAAAAATAAATTTTTCACTTTTTCAATATAGAAGAGTACACATAAATAAATATTAACATCAATAAAGCAATGATCATAAAATATTAATTAAACATCTAAATCATCTTTTATATTTATATATGATACACTACAATACAAGCATTGTTTTCTGTAGTAATAGAGATGAATTGATGATTATTGTTATTATTATTAGACTTGAGCTACTGTAT
This sequence comes from Culicoides brevitarsis, assembly GCF_036172545.1. Taxonomy (NCBI): domain Eukaryota; kingdom Metazoa; phylum Arthropoda; class Insecta; order Diptera; family Ceratopogonidae; genus Culicoides; species Culicoides brevitarsis. Next base: position 39,741,296 of record NC_087086.1, on the reverse strand, counting down.
TTCAATAGCAGTGTCTGGAATGGAGAGTGCTACAAATCAAGAGAGTGTTCATATTTTACTTTATAAATAATAACAACAATAATAGAACATTATTAACAATAATATTGACGTAAATTAACATTCATTTTCCATGAAAAAAATTTTTTTTTATGTAGGAAATAATATTTTTAAATTTTTTATTGATAAAAAACAACTTCAATGATGAATTTTTGAATAATATTGATTATTAATTAAAGTTTTTTTTTTATTTATATTGATTTTTCGTTATATTATTTAAAATGATTTTGTTATACCTACCTAATTTTTTTTATAATAAAAAAATAATTTTTAAACTTAATTTATTTTTAATGTTAATAAATAATTTTTTTAATTGTATTAAAATTTATAAAAATTATATATTTAAATCTTTATGTTATTTTTTTATTAAAAAAATTAATAATTTTAATAATGTTAAAAAATATAAATTGAATTTTAAAAATGATTTCAAAATATTTATATTATGAATAATTTTAATATAAATCTTTTTTTTTTTTTTATATATATTTTAAATGTTATTTAATTAATAAATAATTTTATATTTTAATAAATTTTTATTTTTTGCCAAAAAATATTTTATTTTCAAAATATTCACTGAATACTTTAATTCATTTTTTTTTTTTAAATTATTTAAATATTTATTTTTTTCTCATTATACCAAAAAATATTTTATTTTACATAAAAAAATTAAAATATATTTTTTTTATATAATTTTTTTTTTAATTTTATTGTTATTTAAATAATCTTAAATATTTTTTTTAAATTTAATTAAAAAAGAAAAAAAAATAATCAATTTTTTTACAATATGTTAAATTTAATAAATTTTTCATCAAAATTAAATTCATGTTTTCCCCGAAATTTTAATCCAGGCTCATGTTAGCTGTCATTGTCAATAAATCAACTCACGAAAAAAAAATGAATCACGGAAAATTGATTTAATTTAAAATATAAACAACAACAACGCGAACAAAACACGTCACTTCCAAAAATTTCGCCCAAACGCCACACATAATAATTTTATGCAATTAATCTACCACTTAATTACTGTAAATTTTGCATGGGAATCCATTCGATGCGACCTATTACACCGATATCCAACGCCGCTGCCGCCGAGCAACGCATTTGAACTTATTTAACATTTCAATTTAATTTAATAGGCTTTTAGTTAATATTGTGCCATTGATTGCATTCCGACTCATTATGCCTCGTTGCAGTTCTTAAATAGTGTAACAAAAAAAATATCGTTTGGCATGAAACTACTCTATTTGGCAAAATATCGAGCTGAATATCGTACACCTGGAATGAACATAAAAAATTATTTTATTAAAATTGTATTGATTTTATAGGCGTTTCGAACAAATTTTCCTCTCGCAGCTACGGATAATGTGAAAATTTTATCGAATAGATTGAAGACCAGATGGTGCGGATTGCTGCGTTTTTGGACTGCATTGCATGCTTTCTCGTATGGCACGGATTGCAGTTAATGCAAAATATTTATTGGTGTAGGTCGTTAATTATTTTATCGACAACCGTTGTGGATTATAATAATGGCTTAACGACTTCACTTTATTGTCTTGGAGTTTAATCGCTATTTAATCGCTCGCATTAAATGGGTGACAATTTTCACGCAGCTCATAATTTATTTTTAAATAATTTTTTTTTCAACTCGAAAACTTTAATTTGATAAATGGAATAAATTTCCCGAAACTAAAAATTATGTGAAAAAATATTTAAAATAATAACAACACAACTCACAGAGAAAATAATGAAAAAACTTTTTCATTTACTATTTTTCATTCATTCAATTTTCTCGTTAAATTTCACCTTCGTCATAATTTTTTTTTTGTTGTGTACAAAACTTTTTTCCGCTTCACCTCTGTAGTTGCCTCTGCTGCTGATGAACGAACGATAATCGCATAAATATTAAAATTTCAGACATAAACTAACCCAGAATCACACAAAACAAAGTCAATTAAGCAAATTAAACAACAATTCTAATTCTCTGGCATTTTATAATTATTGCCTCGTACACGACTCGAAATGAAATTGCAAAGAATGAATGTTGGATCAAAATGTGCAACCACACAACTCATCATTACTTTTTGTTTCTTTTTTTTGCTATGTGCGTGCGAAATGTTGATACAATACCTAAATCGACTTATTTTTCGAGTACAGGAAAATTTTCAGATCAGCATATGTGACGTTTCTCACATTTTGCAAAGTACATCTCTCTCGTTATTTCTCGAAATTTTACTCAACAGTATTTTAATTTAATAAATTTATTTAAATTTTTCCTCATCCTTCTACTTTTGATGTTCGTCCTCCTTTTGTTGCAGATGCATGAGAGAGATAGATAGGAATGATAAAATTTTGTGAGAAGTCAGAAAGTTTTCATTTTTGGATGGTTTTGAATGCACTTTTCACATGATTTGAGGTTATAGGTCATTTTAAATGATGCAATTATCATTATATTAAATGATAATTGTTAATTTCTTTAAATCACGTGTTATTTTAAAAATGGCGCCAAAAGTTAGATCGGTTCATATGAACCTTTTTTCAAAAAAAATAATTTTTTTATTATGAATTTTGAAATATATTTGAGATTTTAAAAGTTTTTGACAAATATATTTCAAAATTCATGATAAAAAGATTGATTTTTGAAAAAAAATAACTAAATAAACCGATCTTAAAATTGGCGCCATTTTTTTAAAAAGGCGCGAAATAAAAAAAATGGCAAAATAAAAGCTTTTATTAAAAATTTGAAAAACATAAAAAATACTGAAAATAAGGTTATGAAAGATCGAAATTTGAAGATCAGATCTTAAAAATTGTTTTAACAGATCAGAAAGATCAACAGATCGTATTAGATCATAACAAAATTTTGAAAGATCTGTGATCTTAAGATCAGTTAACATCAAGATATGGATTTTAATAGATCTGTCGATCTTTCTGATCTTTTCAGATGAAAATATGAAACTCATCAGATCTGTTGATCTCTCTGATCTGTCAAAATAAAATTTGTTCAAGATCTATTTTTTGTAACCTCAAAAAATTTCAAATGATCTTTTCTTATAATTTTAAGATCATTTTAGATCTTATGAAAAATTCTTTAATCTTGAAGAAAATTTAAAATAAAGTTCACTTCATTTTGAGGTTATCTTCAAAAAAACTTTCAGGCATTTCCCATCTCACTTTTGACATTTAACTTTCCCGCACAGACTTCTTCTAACTAAACCAATTAACTGACCCAAGTTGAACTTGCCTTACCAACTTCAGGCACGAATGAATTCAACAGAAAAAAAAGTGTTGATGCATTTAAACCGAAATAATTTTTGTTGTGTGAGAAAATAAAATGATAACATTATGATAGATCGTTCGCTGCAAATCTCTTTTTCTTCAGAGAAGGCAGGAGGAGACGAAGGACGACGACGTGCATGGAAACGATAAGATAAACTTTTAAATGAATTTTCACTTTTCCAATAGCCGCAGGATATTGTTTCTGTCTCTTTTCGTATGTATGTATCTCTCTACGGTACGTACGGTATGGCGGTATGTACCGTATATGGAAATTATTGTTTTATATGCATAATTTATGTTATTTTTGTGGCATTGCAAAGTTAAATACTGACGAGTCAACAGTTTTTAAAAAAATTTTAAAGTCTATTTTAGTACTTGACGGACAAAATTATTGCCATACTGCGTTCGGTACTATTTTTATCCGCCAATTATAGAATTTATAGAGATACATAATTTAATGGATGTACATGAAAAACTGCTTTCATGACGATGTCTTATCATCATTAGAGGAATTTTATTCTTTAATCCGCTTAAAAATTGCGGCAAGAAGTTTTTTCGTCGTCAGAGAATTGAGCGGTATGGTTACCAACAAACCTCTTTATTTTTAAAATGAGACTTTTCTCGTACGACGAACGAAAACGTGAGCGACACTAATTAACAAAAATAGTTTTTCTTCTTTCTATTTCTCTGATGACGACGTCGACAGTGTCTGTTTCGTGCTGTCATGTGATTTATACGTTTATCTCGCGTCGTCGTCGTCGGTCTCTTAGATTTTTTACACATTGTGCGTCACTTGCGATGACTCAAGATCCAATTGTGCGCGAAGAGTGCCTAAAAGCATCACAGCGTTAAATTATATTTTAACGTTACAATACAAAAAAATGTGTCTTTTCTCAAAATTTAGATGTTTTATTACATTGTAAGCCAACAAAGACCTAGAAAAATTTTTGCGACATGTTTGTCAGGCGATTATCCGAACAACGAAGCGCGCAACGCTCTTTTGCATAATTTTCTGTATTTTATTGAGGCAGGTTAAGAACCGTAATAAATCAAATCGTTAAAAAAGCATGCCAGCTTCTCGGAATATAATTTTTAATTTCCGGATTTGATTGACTGGTTTGCGGTGCATTCACGAGAATCCACGCCACATGCGAGAAATAAATTTAATTATACACAAAATTTCTTTTGTTGTTACTAACTCGCTGATAAAAATCTGCTTTTGTGCGAAAAATTCCGCCAAATTTCATTCAAATTGACGCCATAACACAAATTTATGATTCTAATGCGCTTCGCGTCGCATTTTGTCAAGGAAATTGCAATGTGCATCGCTACAGCTCGTTATTGGTATAATAATAATTATTATTATTATTTATAAACATTGGAGCGATCCGTACGGTCTTTTTGGCGGGGCGTCATACAAATCTGCCGCACTCGAAGCAATAATAATTATTATTATTAATTTTAATGTAATTTATAAAGTTTCTCTCGTCGTCGTTGTGCTGCATCATCATCATCATTTTCATGCAAAGAGACAGATTTATGATGTTGACGACGCGCGATCGTAAGCATTGATACGCTTTTTGTGACGCACGCTCCCTACTTGCTCTGCGGTATATTTGTTTTTTGGGTTAGTTTAGTAATGAAAAGAATTTCTTGGCCAATTATTACGTCAATGGAAATGCATTTTTTTCTGAAAATTTTAGAAAAATCTTTAAAAATTATTTTTATTATAAAAAATTATTGTAACAATAATTAAAATGTATAAAAAAATATTTTAAATAAAAAAATTAATTAAAATATTTTATTTAATAAATAATTTAAATAAATATATTAAATTTAAAATATTTATGAGAATAATAAAAAAATAATTTAATTAAATATTTTTCATTTTAATTAAATAATAATTTATTTATGAATTTGTTAATTATTTTTTTTTATTTAAAATATTTTTTCATATAATTAAATAAATAATAAATATAATTAAAAAATTATAATTATTATTATTATATTATACATTATAAAATTTTTAAAATTAAAATTAAATTTTAATTAATTTAATGTTAAATTTTTTCGAAAATTAATTTTTGTCAAACAAATAGAAATTATAATTTGTATTTTAAAATAATTTTTTTTAATTATTGAATTTTCTCAAATATAAATTTATTTAAATAAATAAATTTAATAAATTATAAAAAAAATGTTTTTAGCAATGAAAAGTTTAGAAAATTTTCAAAATCTTTTTAGAATTAAAATTTACTATTATTAACATTATTATTTTATTTTTATATTATAAAAATTTAATCTAAATTAAAAAAAAAATAAATTAATTTTTAAAATATTTAATTTTAATGTTTCTTATAATATTTTTAATTTTTTAAAATATATAAAATATTTATTTTTAATTATTAAATAATTTTTATAATTTTTTTTTTATTTTAATAATTTTGGAAAAATTTATTTATTTATGAATATATTATTTTGTTAATAAAAAAAATATTTTAATTTTCATTGAATCTAATTTATTATTTGAATAAAATAAATCAAACAAAAAAAATGTTTTTTAACAATAAAAATTAATTAAATATTTTTTTTAACCAAAAACATCAATTTTAGTTAAAACTTTTCACCAATATTTCTTCACAAGAATATATAATTTTCCATTCTCTTTGTTCCATTCATAAAATAAAATAATAATGAAGTCCAAACATTTTCAAAATAACTTTTTCCGCGAAAAGAATTTTCATTAAAGGCATTTCTTCATAAGAATTCACGATGAAAAATTACTCCAGTTTAAATAAACATCGCAGAAAATCGACATGAACTGCTTGTAAAACATTTAAATTAACTGCGGGCACGCCAAATCCAAAAAAAAAAAAAAACAAAATCCCACAAAAAATTTTCGTAAATGAACCGTCTTGTCATATTTACTGATTAATGTCAGAATTGTTTATAAACATTTATGTTGACGGACTACCTCAACATATTTTTGTACCTCTTTATTTATTTACTACAATTTTTTTTTTTACAAATTTATGAATGAAATTTTGGAAAACGAGACGAGACATTTTCAAAACATATCCAGATGGTTAATTTTATGGAATTTTTCTTGTGCCGCGACTTGTTTGCACTTGACTCGAAACACACGACGACGACGAATTTATTGTGGGAAAATTGAAATAACCGAGTCCGTATGTCGTCGCGTGAAAAATGCGAGTTAAAAATACGCAGACGGAAGCACTAAATAAACTCATAAATCATATTTCAAAATAATAATTTTTATACATTTTTTGGAAAGTTAGTTACGTTCATTTGCACGGCACAGCGGCGATGACAACGATCCGTGATGATGATGCGAAAACGATGGAAAAATTATTATTTAGACGTTTTCCGCAAAATTTCATTCGTCTCGTAGCAAAACGAGTGATAAGAGAAATATTTCGGTGTGCCGCTCGTTCATCAATTAACTCGTAAATTTGGACAGCAGCAGCAGCGTGCAAAGTGACACCGCACACTCAATTGTGTAAATATTTTGCGATATCGGTTTTCGAGTACAAAGAGAGAGACAAAACCCGAAGCAAAAATTCATCATATGGTCCGTTTTAATTGTTGTGGCAAGTCAATTAATCCTGTGCGTTTATACGGTTTTTGTTTGATGTAAAGTTATTTTATTTTTTAAATATTTATCGGGAATTATTGGAATTTGCATTGGGATTTAATTTTTTTTCAAATGAAAATCAGTAAATGAGTTCAAAGGAATTGTTGAAATTTTTTCAGAGTGAAAAAAAAAATTATCCCAATGCACAATTTGAAAATTTTTATTTTCATTTAAAAATTTGTTAAAATATGCATTGGGATATAAATATTTTTTTTTTATATGAAAAAATTCAACAGAAAGGTTAAAGTTTCAAAAAAATGAAGGTTAATTTATCCCAACGAAAAATTAAAAAATTTTGAAATACATATTTTGCTTCTGAAATTTTTCGAATGTGCATTGGGATTTATTTTTTTTCCAAATAAAAATCAGTAAATAAGTTCAAAGAAATTGTTAAAATTTCATAAAATGAAGTAAAGTTGATCCCAATGCACAATTTGAAAAATTTCCGATGAATATTTCGCTTATAAAATTTTTCAAATGTGCTTTGGGATTTATCAAAAGGATTTTTTAAGGTTAATAAAACTTAAATAAATACTGAAAATTAATAAAAATAGTTTAATTACTCGAAGAAAAACTTGTCCCAATGCATAATTTGAATTTTTTCAAAAATAACTTTGCTTTAAAAATTTCTAAATTGGGAATTATTAAATAACATTAATAAATATTTATTAAAAAACAGCTTTGCCTTAATGCATGATTTGATATATTTCTTTAGAAATTTTAAAAATATGCATTGGGCTTTACTATTTTTTTAATAATATTTGTTTTTATCCCAATCCACAAAATAAAAATTTCAAACGAAAATTTTTCTTCTAAAATTTTCAGAATGTGCATTGGGATTTAATTTTATCGAAAAATAAAAAATGTAAAAACAGAGATAATTTTCAAGCTCTATTAAACATGAAAATTTTTGACCCAATAGACAATTTGTTCAATTCGAGACAATTTTTTTTACTTGTCAAAATTGTTAAAAATGTGCATTGGGCTTGAATTTTAAAAAATTCGAATTTTTAGACATTTTAATTATTATTTTTTAAAATTTAAGTTTAAGCTTAAAAACCTCAAGTTAGAAAAAATCCCAATGCACAATTCAAAATTTTTCTAACAAATTTTTAAAAGTACAATTAAACATGTCTTCCCTGTAACGCAAATGTCTATCGGAAAAATACCAAGAAATGCAAAGTGCATCTACTATTTCATCTAAAACGTTTGCGATTAATCACTTGCACACATGCAACAGCATCATCTTTGTTTTTCTTTTCAATCTCGACTTTTCTTCTTTGGTTGTTCAAACTCATGTTTCACGCATTTTTGTGTTTGTTCTTCTGAGCTATCTTCTTGTCTAAAATAACAGCAGGAAAATTGTTGAATGAGATGCAAAATAATTTCTGAATGAATTTTCGTCGCTTTTGCTATTTTTAGTTGCCACACGTCACTTTAACAACGTTGATGGATGGTTGAATGCAATTTTATCAATTTATTTTATAATTGTCTGCTGCCTGCCTGCCTCTGAGCAACAAGAGACTGTTTTAAGCCAATGAACTTGATCATCTTTTTATTATTTTAATTTTTCCGATCAAAAGTTTTTATCTCCCATCTGGCAATTTTTCGGGAAACCAGAAACTTGTTCTTTTAATAACTCGAAAAAAAAAATTGGCAATTACTGGCGTCACATATTTGTACTTTGGTCAGCAGTAACTCGCACAAGTCCCTCAAGTCGAAAAGTATAAAAATAAATATCGACCGATACATTCACATAAATTGCTTGTTCAATATTTATTATTATGATTATTTGTACTTTTTATATGAGCATTAAAATATTTTATCAATTTATTGCTTGATAAATTTTACTACCGGCGTATTTGCTGACTGCCAACTTATTTTCAATTTGTATCGAAAGTGCATCAAAATATTTCTTCATTTTTTTTTGTTATTTAAAGATTTCCAAAGTACTCGAATCGATTGAAAAATAAATGAACTCCTCTTGATGATTGAATATTTTATGGAATTTCAATTCAGTTCAGCGGTCAATAAAAAGAAGAATTTAGAATAAAATAAAAACAAATCAAAAAAAAAATTGAACATTGAACAATAACAAGCCCTGTCCTTTGCCGTCGCTTGTGAAATTTGTTTGGCTTCTTGTCATGTGAATTGTACAAATTTTCAATATCATCAGCAAATTATACACAACGAGGTACTTCTAATTGACTCATTCAAACATACAATTACATAAACAACATGGAATAAAATAGTTGAACTACATTTGTGCGGCTTAATCAATTTCGTACAAAGCAAAGTGTGCCAGAAAACGTCGTCGTCGTCACAATTTGTTATGTATAGGTAGGTATATGGATGGAGAGACATCATCATATAATGTACAAAAAATTTATATTTAATTGGGTCTTTCTTATATTTATATGTTCTTATTATTATTAGAGGAACATATAGATATTGTTTTTAAATTAAAATTGATTTAAAATGTGGTTGATACATTTTTATTTTTATTTTATTTTATTTTTTTTTACTAATTTTCATGAAATTAAAAAAAATATTATTTTATTTTATGAAATTTTTATTTTTAAATTTTGTTATGAAATTAATTCATATTAAAAATAATATATTTATTAAAAAGTACATATTTTTTTTTTTAATTAAATAAATAAAGTTATTAATTTAATTAAATTTATAAATTAATAAAATATTAAGCAATAATTCGAAATTTAAAGAAAAAAAGTTTAAAAAAAATATTTTTTCAAATTTTTAATTAAAAATATTTTTGTTTGTTTAAGGTTTAAAATAAGCTTTAGTTTTATTTTTTAATTTAATTTAATTTCAATTTTATTTCAAAATAAATGTTTTTAATTTAAAAAATTTAATTATTTTAAAACATTTTTTTAATTTTTTTTTAATTTTAAGTTTATATGCATTAATTTAATTTTTAGAAAAATTTTTATATTTTTAATAAAATAATCAATTTTATATTGGTATTCAAATTTAAATAAAAAATTTAATTTTTTTTTACAAAATATAAAAAAATATACTTTTTTGATCTTTAATTTTTTTAAATTTAGTTCATAAATATTAAATAAATTATTTTTTTTATTTAATTTATTTTTAAATATAAAAATATTTTTTAAACATATTAAAAAATAATTCTCATAAAAATTCCTTAAAATTCACGTTCTTGACAAAAATAAATCGAGAAAGACCTTTCCAATCTATTAACAAAAAATCTTCTCAGAAACATTCAACAACGTATTTAATTACCGAACTGATGTTTTTTTATTCGCTCGACTGAATCGATCTTAAATAGCAAAATAAAATATTTCTTGTACGCGCGCGAGATAACATCATCATCCGTCTTAACTGGTCCAGCAGCTTCCAATAAAAGGAATAAAAAATAAATTGTGCGTAAATTACGTGATTAATAGTTGATCTCTACATTTTGATTACATTTCATTTTATTTTATTTTTTTTCCCTTTTGTTTCCCGCTAGACAAAAAATCTTCACATGCGATGAAAGAACGATGATGATGTTTGTTTGATCCTTTTTTTTCTATTGTCTTTGGGTGCAATTCGTGCGATTTTTTCAGATCGAGATAAAGCAGGTCGTCTTCTTCATTTTTCTTCTGCCGTTCAAATAAAGCGAAAAAAAAATAAAATTTCTCGAATATTGATCGAAAAGAACTAATCAGACGAGCAGAACAACTCTTCAAATTTACATGCGACGACCTAATTGAAAACAATTGATAAACAATTTATTTGTAACATGAGACGAGGAGCAATTTAAATTACACGTAGATTGTGTGTCAACCGCCACAAAACCGTATCAAATGATCAACAACGACGACGACGACGACGACGGACAAATACACAAATTGTGATTGATTAAATTTTGTGTTTACAAAATGCCTGCATCTTTTCTCATTAAAATGTTATCTCGAAATTGAATTTTAGTCGAGGAACGTTTTGAAATTAGATCAATTGACTATTTCTCTCGATAAGTGCTATCGCTCATGTTCTCAATGCTCGAATAGTATCAATTAACGATTATTATTTAAATTATTGATCGTATCAACGCTAATTGATTGAAAGTAGTCACAATAGTGGTTTGGATTGTGAGGAATGGAAAAAATAAAATTAATAATAAATAAAAACTTGATGGAAAAAATATGATGGCAAGTGAGAGTATTTTAAAATTTATTTCAATGCACTTTTTATTTTTTTTAAAGAAATTTAAATAAAATATTTTTTATATGTTAAAAATGTCTTCTAAATTAGAATATTTTTTTTTTTAAATTTATTGATCATTTTTACGTATTTTTTACGGATTTTTTTACGTATTTTTAATATAATTTTAATTTTTTTTTAAATTGAAATTTAAATATTTTCTTCAAAATTTTATATTTTTTTATTTTATTTTGTTTTATTTATATTTAATAAAATTTTTTTTTGTAAATTTATTTTTTTTTCTATTTATTTAAACTAAAATTCTTATAAATAATCTTTCAAGAATTTTTAAAATTTTTGAGCCATCTAGCTGTGAAAGATTGAATTAAAAGATCTTGAGATCATTCAAAAATTTATAAAGATCCATAAAGAAGAAGTTTTATTCTAAATTCTAAATTATTTTAATTTCTTTTTATTTTTTAAAATATTTTTTTATTTTATTTTATTTTTTATTTGGATAAAAAAAAAATCGAAAATAAATAATAAAAATATAAAAATAATAAAAAATTTATTTTTACTTTTTTCTTTTAATTTTTATTAATTTTTTGTTCATAATTTAAAGTTTGTTTAATTTCAGGTTTAAAAATTGAATATAAAAAATTAATTTTATATAATTAATTTAATTATTTTTTTTTTAAATTTAAATAATTTTTTTTTAAATTATTATTTTTAATTTTAACTCGTTTTTAACATTTTTTTTGATTAAAATTATAAAAATTCTGTAAATTGTTTAAAAATAAATTTTAGCTCCATCTGGATGAACGAATTACAAGATCTTGTGATCATCTAAAAATTACAAAAACTGAATTCAAGTTCAAATAAAACCAATTTTATGAAAAAATAATCGCTATTGATAAACTTTGTTTACAAAAAAAACAATTACAGGTCAGGAAAATGATCAATCAAGTAACTACCAAAAGTCATATTAACACTTTTTTCGTGTATTAACTCAAAATGTCAAAGAAGCAATGTCAATGTTCACTTCCATAACCGGAAATATTGATTATTATTATCAACAAACAAGGTAAATGCTTCTAACCACAAAACTTCCAAGAGAGTTAATATTGAAACTTTTATCATATATTTATCTTTCCTTATTATTTGTTCGTTTTTTTTTCCTTTATTGAATCGAATTGTGGTTTGACAGGACAAAAAAAAATGAAACATTAAAATATTTACACTTTACGATCCATCAAAAAGTCATTATTTTATTTGAGAGTTCATCGAGAGAACATAAAATAAAATAAATTTAATAGACTTTGGTTGTCTCAGCTGCAAACAAACTCGCACAACATTAAAATGTCCAAACGATAAATGTCGAAAAGTGAAGTTCATACGAAGTAATTTATATTTGAATCACGCAGTGAAATGTCAATTTCTGTTGAGAACCGTGCGGTAGAACCGTAACCGACAGGTAATTTAAGATTTCATTTCATGGTTGCTGCGGTTTTATTTTTTTTTTCTCGTTGATGGTCAAGATTTATAATGAAAAAGTCGCAATTTTTGCTTGAGATTTGTGACTTATTGAGAACTTTACGCGAATAAAATGTGAAAAAATAAAATTGAAACGACACCAAGGTGATTAATCTCGGATATGTCGCGTGTGTGTGACATTTTAATGCTCTTGTAGGTGATTTTGTGTTTCGTTAACAAACAATTTGAATTACCTCCTATTAAAATTCTATTGTTTTACTTGATGAAAAGTATTTTTTTGTGTGTGTGTTTTTTTTATAAACAACGCGGTGATTTTTCTTTTTTCGTGCATGCCTCTGTTGATTTTTGTTGTCAATCATAAATTAAATTGTATCTTTTTGTGTGGTTTGAGCTTGGGAATGTTACTTTGTGAATAAAAATTGTCAATTTTAATTTTTGAAGAGATAAATTTTTACTTTTTTTAAGATTTTAAAATATTTTATGAATTTTTTTATATAAAATTTGGAATGGAATATTTAAAAAAATTTAATTAATTTAATTTAAAATTTAAAAAAAATATTATAAAATAGAAAATAATTAAAAATAATAAATTTTTTAAATAATAAAAAAAAATAAAATTAATTAAAATTTTATTTTATTTAATTAATTAATTTTTATTAATTAATTTTTTAATTTTTATTTTTTTTAATTGAAATTTAAAAATTTATCTGAAAATATTTAATTTTTTTAAAAATTAATAAATTAATTTAAATAATTAAATTTTAATTAATTTTTACTTATAATTAATTTTTAAAAAAATTAAATTGATTTTTAAAAAAAATTAAATTTTAAAATAATAAATAATTAAATTAATTTTTAAAAAAAAATTATTTAATTAATTAAATAAATTATAATTATTTAAAAATTAAAAATTAATTAAAATTTTATTATATTAAATTAATTTTTTTTTATTTTTTTAAAAAATTATCTAAAAATATTAAATTTTTTTAAAAAAATTTTAAAATTAACTCCCAAAAATTCTAAATTATTTAATTTTTATTCCACAGAGTGCCTTGAATGAAATTCCATGTCAAACAATTAACTCAAAACACACACATTTAATATTTTTCCTCAAAAATCGGAGCAAATGGAGCCTGAACAAAAAAAAAACTTAAAGTGTTAGAAATTACGATTATTAAATTTAATTTTGTTTCCTTTACATTTACTCGCAATCTCCTTTTTTTCGTCCTTGTCATACCCAGAACAGAAATAAAATGAGGGCAACGAAGGGTCGTTCACATTATTTCGCTCCTAGATTTATGTGCCGAGAGTGTCGGAGAAATATTAAATAAAATATGTGTACAGTTAAGGATCGTTCTTTGCCATTGCTGCTCGAGTAAACTCAACTGAAATGAAGGATAATTAATCATTTTTCGTCTTATTGTGTCGTCATTACGTACTTTTTTTTTTGCTGCTGTGTGTGTTTGTCGTTATGATGCCTAATAGAACCCGGCAAGAAATAAGCTTCATGTCATTTTGTGTAGATTTGTCGGAGAAAGAGAGAATGAAATGATATTAAAAACAGGCAGAAAAAAGTGAATTATCGGCGAGGGCATCAACACCAAATGGTTTGCTCTGGCTCGTTTTCTCTCTGTTTGACGTTAGGCTGTGTAATTAATTCAATGAACTCTCCTAAAAATGTGTTTAATTCCGGTTTTTCGCTTATCTAGATAACCAGAAGGTGATTAGGGAAGTCGCAAGGGGAGAAAATGTGACCAAAAATTATCAGTTTTAAATTTTTGCTTTGAGCACGTTTGCTTTTGATTTCCTTTTATTGAGTGTTAAGATAAAAATTTAAAGATTGGATTGAAAATTTTATTTTTTTTTTGTGTAATTAAAATTAAATTGATTTAATTTTTTTTAAATTAAAAAAAATGTATCAAATTATTAATTAAAAAAAATTATAAAATAAGAAAAAAAATTAATAAAAAATTATTCAAGGTAAACTTTCATTCTAAATTTTTTTAATTAATTTAAATTTTAATTTTTTTATTTTTAAAAATATTTTTAATTTTTTTTTATTAATAATTATTTTAATAAATTTTTTTTTTAATTAATTCATTGATTTAAATTTTTTTTTCATAATTTTTTTAAATAATTTTTAATTGAAAAAAAAATTATATATTTATTTAAAAAATTAAAACGCAAAATAATTTTCATTCTTTAAAAATTTTTTTAAAAAAATTAAAAAAAATATTTTTTTGAATTAAAAAATTTTTTTTTTAATATTTTTTAATTTTTAAATTAAATTAATAATTTTTAATATTTTTTTATTTTTAATGCATTAAGCATGTAAAATTTATTTTTTACGTAAATCTTGTCCAAAAAAAAATAATAATAAATAAATTTCGAGACTTCAAAAAATTTTTTTTATTATTATTTTAATAATTTAGTAAGACTTAAAAAAATAATATTTAATATATGTATTTTAATAATTAATAAAATTAAAAATTAATAATTTTTTTTTTTTATAAAAAAAATTAAATAAACAAATTATTTTTTTTTGCAATGAAAATTGAAAATTCGTCATTATTTATTTTTTTTTTAAATATTCATAATAAAATTTTATCTTTGGTCGAAAAAATTTAAAAAAAAAAATTAAAGTCTATATTATTTAAAATAAAAAATATTTAAACTCTTTATAAATAACTTTTATTATTTTTTATTGAAAAGAAACATTAATTCCAAACTTTCCACACAAATAATTGAATAAAAACGAAAAACTCATGTTTTCTAAAAACAACAGTTTGTTGCTTGTTTACCTCTTCTCCGAAATAATCTGAGATTAAACACAAAATTCTTCGTGATTCCTTCTCGGCAACGATGAGAAAATTGTCAAAAGCGGAAAACTTAGCATACCGTAACCAATTTTTAGCTTCTTGAATTGCCGCCTCTTAATAAAAAAGGATTATCGCAAACAAATTCTATTGTTTTATTTCATTTTTGCGTGTGGCAAAAATTTTCTCTTGACGGAAAAATATCTTTCTCGCTTCATATCAAAAATTTCAGCTTAAAAATTTTATTGTTCGTTTTAATCAGCTTCCCAGGTTTACTCGACGACGCGTCTTTATTTAATTTAAATTTTTTTATCTTTTACCTTTTCTCGCGAAATAAAATTAAATTTAAATGAATTGTGACTTTTATCGAAAAATTATCTCTTTCATTTGCGAAGAAGCGAGGCAAACGACGAGATAGCAAGAAAAATGGGAGTCAGCAAGAAAACGGCAAATAAATGTTGATGCTGCGATGTTTTGAAGCGAGATACTTAAGGAAATTTATTATTTCAATTTTTCACGTGAAAGTTCAACGTTTTTTTTCTCTATTTTTTAACAGATGAGTGCATTTTGTGTTCTTTTGAGTCAATAGAAGGTTTTTTTTTGTGTGAAACGTGCGTCTCGAGACGTTGAAACTATTGAAGCATGAACGCAGAGATAAGGAAAGAAATATTTTTATTAGTAAAGGAAATTAAGAATTACGAAGGGAAATTATTTTTGACGAGACATTTTTCGTTTTTCACCGTGATTTTCATTTTTTTCTATTTTTTTATTATTTTTTTAAAGGGCGAAAAAAATTTTTTTTTGTCCTTGACCTTGTCAACGTTGACAAAAAACAAGGATTTTAACACGTTGAAGCGCTTTAAAAGGCAGAAAAAAGTTGCTGTCATCACTCATCTCGCACGCACGTCTTCCTCGAGCAGCTTTCCTTCCTTGGCTGACATTTTTCGCTGCGGATGATGAAATGGCAATGACACGCGCGCGGCACAACAATTTAAACTCATTTTCTTCTTGATATGAGATTGAAATTGAAAATGAATATTTTTTGATTGAATTAATGTTTGCACAAGAAATATCTTAAAAGGCTCGTTCGCGTGCGTCGACAGGTAAGCCAGACAGGAAAAATGATGTCTTTTCACCCTATTTTGCATGTTTACTCAAGTATGCCATAAACGAAGGAAGAAATTTAAAAAATTTATGAGAAATTTTGTCTTAAATTTTCGAGAAAAATCAATGTTTAGTTCTAAAAATAAACATCGCGTCGCGTCAAAAAATATTCATTGAACAAAAGAGAAATGTAAACAGGAGAAAAAAATACAATTAAAAAAAAGTCATTTCTAACTACCGAAAAAAAATTCAATTAACTCGTCATCATCGAGATAAAAAAAAATATTTTTTCCGTAAAAAAAATAAAATTCATGTAAAAATATTTTTTGTTCCTTTTTTTATCGCGAAATAAATCAAAAATCTAAAAAAAATCAACAAATTCCGTTTGTTTGTAATCGAATTATTGAATCGATATTTTATTCAACCACATGCACTTGTATAACGGAAAATGCAAAAAAAAAATAAACATTAATGTAATAATAATAATATATATTTTGTAAAATAAAAAAATATTTAGAGGAAGATGAATGAATAAAAAACCACATTTTCATCATCATTAAATTACTGATGGATGGATTGTTGTTAAATTATGTTGTTGTTACGTGTTGGTTAATGTTTGTATTGTTAGTGCATGCATTGCATTATAATGTGTATCTTGTTTGTAAATTAATGATTAACAAATATGTATGTTGATTAAGGAAATATTTGTTTTAATAATTCAATTAATTTGTTTATTTTATTTAAATATTTTATTTTTATTATTTTTTAATAAATTATTAGATTTTCAATATAAAAAATATTTTTTGAATTTTTTTAAAATAAAAGTTATAAAAAAATATTATTTATTTTTAAAAAATTAATAAACTTTAAAAATAAAATTTAAATTTAAATATATTTTTTTTTTTTATCAAATTGATTTTTAATTTAATAAAAAAATAATTTATTTTATTATTCATATTTAATAAATTTTAAATTATTTAAAAAAAATAAATTTATTAAATATTTTAATATTTAGTTCGTTTTTTAACATTTTATTTATTTTTAAGTTTTTAAAAACATATTTATTTATAATAATAGTAATAAATAATTATTATTAAAAAATTTTTTTAAAAAAAGTTTATTTTGATAATTTAACATGAAAAATTTTTAAATTTTTAAATTAAAATTTTAATTAAAATAATTTTTTTCCAATTTGAAAAAAAAATATATAAATAATAATTTTCTAATATTATTTTTACGGGAGATTTTACTTACAAATTAATTATTAAAAAATTAATATTTTATATTTTATTAAAAATATTATTTATTTTTAAAAAAAATTTTTTTTTTAACATAAAATTATAAATAAATTAAAAATAAAATAATTTAAACAAATAAATTTAAAATTTATTAAATTTTTTAATATAAAAAAATTTAAAAATATTTTGAATACAATTATAATAATGAAAATATTTTTATTATAGCAAATAAAATTTTAATTAAAAAATTTATTTATTTATATTTAAAAATTATAATTATATAACTAAAAAATAATAAATTTATTAAAATTTAAAAATATTAATTTTAAAAAATATTTTTAAAACATATTAATAAATAAAATATAAATTTTTTAAAAAAAAATAAATTTTTGAAATAAAATTTTTTTCATAATAATGATAATTGAAAATTTTCAATATTAAAAATCATAATATTATTTAACATCATATATTTTACAAAAAAAAATAAAATTAAAAAAACAAACATTTTTTAAAATTATTAATAATAAATAAATAAAAATTATACATATTAAATATTCTTTATTATTTATTTATAATAAATTAAATATAAAATATTCAATTTAATTTTATCATTGTGTTTTTTCATTCGTGATATTTGTAAATAAAAAAAAATATTCATAAAAAATCTTAATCTCCCGTAAAAATAATTCTAGAAAATTATTAATAATATCGAACAGTACAAAAAAAAACTCATTTTGTCTCAAACGTCACAATTTTTTTTTAATAATAAATAGAAAAATAATTTCCGCCAATAGATCACAAAACAAAAACTAAATATATTTAAAATAGCAGCAAAAAATTCAAAACGTGTAAAAGATGCGTAAATGTGGGCGTTTCTGTTAATATTTTTAATAATAATAGTAGTAAAAATCTAAATGACTCGCACAGTTGTTACTGTTGACAATCGTATATAATATTTTTTTTTGTGTTCTTTCTCTACCTTTTTTTTCATTTTATTAATATTTTTTCTTGTATTTTAAATAAAAACTCTCATTCAGCGATTTTCTAATCTCCTGTTCATCTAATTCTTTATTGTCAACGGGGACATGGAACAGGTGCAAATTTCCAATAATAATCGTTTTTTATCGGATTCTCTCTCTCTTCTCTTGAACATGAAACACGGAAATCTCATCAGGTTAAACCGAGATGGAATAATGATAAACGACTTGGAACAATAACAATCCAATTGATTTTTTAAATGAATGAAAAAAAAATCTTGTTGAGACTTTGTTTTATGTTTTAATCAAAAAAAAAAAAAAAAAAGAGAAAAATTTAAAAGAAAAACAGACGACATCACAGACATGCAAATAGAGATAGACAGCATCCATAATAATATTTTTCTAACGCAGTCGGAAAATGAAAAACAAACAAAAAAAAAACATGATTTTTGTTAACACGTGGAAAAAAACAGACGCGGAATTATTTTATTTTTTTTTTGTCGTGCTTTTACACAATGTTCCATGTCATTACGAATTTTTAATGCTGTTCAATATTGATAGAGGCATTTATTATTTTCGAACCGTCTAACTATCGCTCATTTATAAAAACTGTCAAAAAATTGTGAACACACGTGGTTTCAAACCCAAAAATAAAATTAAAAGTCAATGTTAAAAATAAAATAAATCAATTTTTAGATTTTTTCGTTAATAGTTTTACATAAATTGTACGAAAAAATCCTTTAAACACTTTTCTATTTTTATTTTAAATTTTTTGCAAGGTTCTTTAAAATTATTTTTTTACTCTTTTTTTTCTATACCGCCAACATCATCGTCATCATCAGGTCACTGGGTATATTAATACCCAACATAAAAGTTGATGTTGAACAAAAAAAAAACTACATTCATTATTCAGAGTTTTGAAAGTGGCTTTTTAATTTCTTAGTAGAGTGCAGGGAATATAGCAACGTTGCAGTTATTTACCATGAAAAGACACGTAAATGCATTCAGCGTAGAACACTTGAAAAAAAGCTTATGCTCTTCGAAAAAACGTGAAATAGAATGGATAAGCCAAAATAAGCTATTACGTTGCTAATGCGCTGCGTTTGAAGGGGTTGGTCTATCTTGTCTAACGAAGTGAAAAAGAAAATAATTAAAAAAAAAAAATATTTTATTTAAAATTTTAAAAATATTTTAAATTTTTTTTTTAAAAAAAAAATTTTTTTTTTAAAAACTTAATTAATTTTTTATAATTATTTTTATTAATTTAATTAATTAAAATTTTAAAAAAAATTTATTAATTTAATTTTTAAAATTAAATATTAATAATTTTTTTTATTTTAAAATTAATTAATAATTAATTATTAATTTATTAATTCAAATAATTAATTCAAAAAAATTAAAATTATTCTTGAAAAACAAAATTTCTTGAAATAATTTAAAATATTTTTCGTATGATAAAAAAATTCTTAAAATAATAAGAATATAATTTTTAATTCTAAATTAAATTAATTTTAATTAAAATAAAAATCTAAAATAATTTTATTCAAATAAAAATAAATATTAAAAAAACTAATTCATTAATTTTTAGATTTAAATATTTTATTTAAAAAATATTTTATTTTTATTCTTTTTATTTTTAAAATATTTATTTATTTTTTTTTTCTTTTGAATAAAATTACTTTCGATTTAAATTTTAATTAAAATTAATTTAATTTAGAATTAAAAATTATATTCCTTTTATTTTAAGAATGTTTTTATCTTAAAAGAAAAATATTTTAAAAAATTTCAAGGAATTTAAAAATTTTTTTCAAGAATATTTTTTTTTTTTATTATTTGAACTATTCTATAATTAATTAAAATATTAAATTATTAATAAATTTAATTAAATAAATAAAACAATTTTTAATAAAATAATTAAATTCTTTAAAAAGTTAAATAATAATCTTCTAAAATATTTTTAAATTATTAAAATTAATTATTTTTAAAATTTTAATAATTTTGAATAAAATTTTTAATATTCATTAATTTGATTTTTTTTTATATTTTTTTTTAATTTAAAATTTTAAAATAATTCAAATAATGAAAATTTCAATAAAAAGCATTTAAAAAACTAAAAAATTGCCGAGTAGATTGTTTTAACCTTCCCCGATGATACAGATATATTTAATGCATGCACTGCGTGTCTTAGAGTTTTCACACAAAAATCCTTTCTCTTTTTAAAAATAAAGGGCAGCACAAACTATTCGCCTATAATATTATAATGAAACGGAAGTTCATGCGATAGTTAATAAATTACCTGTGTTTTCAAAACTTTTCTTGCTGCGCTCGTTACATGTTGTTTACTCAACAATTCGCTTTTCAACATGTTGAAAAAATGTTAAAAAATGGAAATTTTTTTGCCAAAAAACTATTTTTTCAACTTTTTAACAACTTTCATAACTTACGACCTCGATGAATGGAAATTTTTCGTTTTTCAAAGAGAAATTTTTGTTGGTTGTTAACTAATTACGTCAACAAACGTCAATTGTTGAATTGAGATGTATCTCGAGATTTAGACCCGAAAAATGTGATAAACTGTGTGACATGTTCGAAGAAATGGAACAAAAGACAGCTGTTTCGTGTTTCAGTTTACGTGAGTTCTAATTATAAAAGAATCTCTTAAGTGTGACATTTTCCATGAAAAAATATTATTTGTTAGATATTTTTCTATTAGCACGGGTCTCTAATCCATCAGTGTGTGTTTCGAAGAGTTTCTTAAGTGTGTTAAGAGAAAATGGATTATGCTTGCAAGTTTTCGTCTTTTGTATTTCAATACATTTGTCAAACGAGTTTTTTTTCTTTTATTTATTAATGGACTGTCGATTTGTATTTAACAACTGATTTATTTTTCTTTTCTTTTCGTCAAAGGAATTTCGGCGTCAAAGTAATTTGTTTTTGTAGATGAATAATTTTTTTTTGTTTCAATATTTCTTACAAAAGGAAGGAAAGTACAAGTTTTGAATATGAAAAAAAAATATTAAGATGCTTTAATAAATTTAATTAATTTTTGTTTATTTTCTGTAAAAAAATATTCGAAGAAGGGCTTTGTAAAAAAAATGGATAAAATTTTATTTTTTTTAGTTTTTAAAAAGATAAAAAAATAAATTTAAAAAAATAAAATAATTAAAATTAAATTTAAAAAAATTTAAAAATATTTTTTTAAAAATTTTAAATAAATTTAAGTTTTTTTTTAATTAATTTTTAATAATTTTTTATTAAAAAATAAAAAAAATAATTTTAATTTTTAATTTAATTAAATTAATTTAATTTATTATCATTTTATTATTTATTATTATTTTTAATAAATTACAAAACTTTAAATTAAATTGAGCAGAAATAATTTTAATTATATTTTTAAGTTAAAATTTATTTAATTTTTAATTTTGATAAAGAATTTTTCTTTTTAAATTTTTAAATAATAAAAATTATTTTTTTAATTTTAATTTTTTTAAAATTTTAATTTTTTTATTTCATTTTTTTTTTATTTTTTAAAAATTAAAAATTTTTAAGAACGTATGAAAAATATTTTTTTTTTCTATTAAAAACCTTTAAATATTTAAGTTAAATATAATTTAATTAATTAATTAATTTAAATTTATTTAATAAAATATTTTTTTTAATTTAGTAAAATAAATTTAAGATAAAAATGAGCAAATATGTACTGTAGCGAAAATAAAATTTTGCTCTTTAAAATTTTTTTTTAAATATTTTTTAAATAATTAATTTTAGAAAAAAAATATCTAAATTTGCATTAAAATTTAATTATTTTTTTTTTATAAAATTTTAATTAAAAAATTTTTTTATTTTTTTAAAATAAATTTTTGCAAAATTTTAAACATTTCATAATTTTTCATGCCTTAAAATTTTTTTTCCTATTAAAAAACCTTCAAAAAAAAAAATTCAACGTTACTATCATAATTTGATCTCTCCCGCAAAAATGTGCGTCATCATCGAATCTAATCTAACTATGGATAAAAATAAAATAAAAACCCAGCAAAAAATAACCATAAATCCATTAAATGCAGAGAAATGCATTGCATTACAAATACATAAACAACATTCGTTCTCGACAGGTAAACTAAACATTTTTTCCCGGTTGCCATAAAAAAAGCATCGAATGCTATTGTATCTTATCACTGATGCAATAAAAAGGGCTCGGGCATATTATGTATGCAAATAAATTAATGGAATCTGCCAACAATTTTTTTTTCGCTGCTACTGATATCGCACCGCCTTTTGTGAAAAAAAAAATAAGCAGCAGCGAAGAATATTTTTGTGCGATGCATTAAATTGACACACATACGATGCGTTGGAAATGTATTTCGCAGTAGCTAAATTCAATTTTCAATTCATTTAATGGACTTTTATTCAAATTGTTTTGATGTGCATGAATTTTGCCGTGGAGGCTTTGATTACGTAAAAAAATGGTAAATTTTTGTGTGGAATTATTTTTGTAAATTTCAAACAATTTTTTTTCGTTATTAATATTTATCAAAAAAAAAAAAAAAAATTTAAAATTAAAAAAAAAAATAAAAAAAAAAAAAAAATAAAAAAAAAAAATAAAAAAAAAAAAAAAAAAAAAAATAAAAATTAAAAAAAAAATAAAAAAATAAAAAAAATAAAAAAAAATAAAAAAAAAAAAATAAAAAAAATAAAAATAAAAAAAAAAAAAAAAAAAAAAAAAAAAAAAAAAAAAAAAAAAAAAAAAAAAATATAAAAAATTCAGAAGATCGTTAACGATAAACAATTTTACATATTTTTTCCCAAATTTTCGGTGAAATGTAAATTTTTGTCATTTGTTATAAACTATTGTTCGTTAACAGTTCGCAACTAACCAGAGACGATGGAACTTTTTTTTCGCGCAACAAAAGCGACCAAATTGCGAGTGATTGCCTCCTTTGTTCCAGTCTAGCGCCATAAAAATTCCTTTCATTGCATTTCCCGCTAATCTTTTCAGTCATCCCGATATTTTATTACTTTGCGCGAAGTAAAACACACAGCACCCCAAAGAGGTGAAAAAGGTAATAAATTTCCCAATCTGCATATGAATGCCTCAATACAACACTTAACTCTTTTTGCGAAAGCGAGAGAAAAAAAAACTCACACATTCGCTCCAGAATCGCACAACGAACAAAAAGTACTTTATTCTTTTTTTTTTCATTCATGCGAATATTTTTGAATGTATTTACACACGAAATAAAAGCGTTCTTGTACTGCTTTTTCTTTTGTTTGTTATGAAATCCACGGATGTGCTAAACTTTTCTGCATATATTTTGCAATCAGAATCGACAGTAATTCAAATAAGCGTGTGTGCGTGTGTTCTGTTTGTGGAGTTCGTAAATCGCTTGCTGCTGATAAAATAAAATAATCGCGTCTCTTTTGTTCTCGCACAGCATGCGAATTGAATTTTGTGTGTTTTTTACTGAAAAAGATTTTTTTTTGTTTTGGCGTATAAGACGATTTAGATATTTTTATTGTGTGAAAAAGTAAAGGAAAATTCGCACCATTTTTCTTTTATGGAATGGAAATTAAAGTTATTTAATGTTTTGTGATTAAATGATTTTTTTTTATTGAAGAAAATTTATTTTTTTTAAAATTTATTGTTATTTTTGATTTATTTATTGATGAATTATTTAAAAAAAAATATTAAATTTTAAATTAATTTTTATTTTCAAAAAAAAAAAAAATTTTATTATAAATTGCAAATTTTTTTTTATTATAAAAAATTAAAAAAAAAAAAGTTAAAATATGCAAGAAAATTTTTTAAAAATTATAAGCTTTTTTAAATTTAAATTTAATTTAAATTTAAATATTAATTAAAATAATTTTAAAAATATTTTTTTCTAAATATTTTTTAATAACTAAAAATTTAAAAATATTTTTTTTAATTATTAAATTTTAATTTTTAATTTTATTTTGATTTAATTTTTTTTAAATTTTTTTTTAATAATTTTTAAGTTAATAAAATATATTTTTAATTTTTTATAATTTTTTAATTTAATAAATTTAATTTTTTAAATTTTATTTTTATTTTTAATTTAATATAATTTTTAAAAATTTTTTTTAATTTCATTTAATAAATAAATAATTTTAATTTTTTTTAAATTAAAAATTTTTATTTTTATTATTTATTTTAATTTAATTTTTTTTAAATAATTTAATTTATTTTAATTAATTAATAATTATTTAATTAATTTTAAATTAATGTTAAAATTTTCGTAAATTATTTTTATTTTATAATTTTTTCTTAAATGTTTAATTTAATTTAATTATTTAATTATTAATTTAAATTAAAAAATATTTTTCTTGACTTAAAAATGATGAAAATTAAAAAAAAATAAAAAATAATTTTTTAATGAATTAATTAATTTTATAATTTTTAAATTAATTTTCAAATTTTTTTCAATTAATTTAATTTAATATTTTAATTAATTTTTTTTTTCTAAAAATTATTTATAAAATAATCTCATAAAAAATTTTAATCTCACAAAACTGCAAATCTGATAAGAAATCATCAGGCGGCCCATTAACTCAGTTGGTTAGAGTGTCGTGCTAATAACGCGAAAGTCGCAGGTTCGACCCCTGCATGGGCCAAAAAAATATTTTTTCATCTCTTTCGTAATTTTTACTTTCAAAATATTGTCACTTTTCGTTAAACTTCCGCCCTATCAACTGAACGACGAAAATTTGTTTATTATAAATTTTACAAATCAAGCGTATCTATTTTTGCATCGTACTGAAAATTTTAATTACCAAATGCAAAAGTCACGCTTAAACCCGAGAAAAAGATGATTTACGCGCAAAATATTTATTCGGAACACAGACAAAAGCGCGAAAAAGAAATAATAATCAGACATGCGTGCAAAATTGTGTGTCCCCTTAAATTAAATAAAAGACATTAAATACGACATACATCAATTTTTATGATGAATTTATATCCAACTTGCTTCGTTTTGCATCGCGCGCACTTAAAAATATCTATTGCATGTTTTGATTTTTTACAAATTTTTTTTTCTCGTGACATGCACCAAACCTAAAAATACACACGAGCGACGGACCCGAACTGCAATAATAATTATTATTAATAAATATCGCGTCGCGAGCGAAAAGTCGTCTCTGTGCGCGTGAAAATGTGCCACATGTACATGGAAGGAATTTATATTTAATTAATTAATTAATAAATAATTTTTTAATGCGATTAATTACATGAGATTAGTGGAATGTTAGGATGTGTTTTGTGATGTCTTTTGGCGCGATCGTGGTTTTGCTTTTTTTTTTTATCGCCGCTAACGTGACAGACATCGTGTCTAATTAAAATTTTGTCTCCGTCGTAAGATTATTCCTGTTCAACGATGGAATTTATTTAAGAGAGTATTTCATTTTAATCAGGCTGTAAATCAATAATTGACCGAATTTCGTGGTTGCTTTGATCTTCTAATGGGCTTTGATCATTTTTTAATGATTGTAACCGATGTTCAAGAAATATTTTAAAAAAAAAAAAAAAAAAAATAGAAAATTTTCGTTAAAGAAATGATTTTAATGCATTTTTTCAAACCACGTGACTTGAATCAGTTGAAATTTGAATTTTTGTCTCAGTTTGCATTTTGAATTGTCTTTTCGCTTTTCAGAATTTCTTTAATTTTGGCCCAATACATATTTGTACTGTTTAAAAATTTTATAAATTTATCCCAATTTGCATTTTGAAATTTTTCAACCACGTGATCTTAAGCTTTAAATCTTATGTTTCTTAATGTTTCTTAAATCTTTATTTTTCTTTCACGACAATTTTTTAAATAAATTTTTAATATCTTTTGAAAACAAATTTTTACCTAATAAACATTTAACAGTTTATTCAAATCCAAATAATATGAATTTTTCAGAAACTTTTAACCACGTGACTTGAAATATTATTATTTTTTTTAAATTTTCATCATTTTTTAACTTTTTTTTTAATATTTTTTTAAATTATGGCCTCAAATACAGTTTGAGTAATTTTTAACTTATTTACAATTTAAAAAAAATCATCCCAATTCACATTTTAAAAATTTTCAACCACGTGACTTTAAGATAAGAATCTTAATGATTCTTAATTTTCATATCAGGGCAATTTATAAAATAAATTTTTAATACACTTTCAATATAAATTTTAATCCAATGAAAATTTTAAATTTAATTTAAAACCAAACTTTAAGAATTTTTAACAAATTTTGAACCACGTGACTTAAAAAATCAAATTTTCGAATTTTAATAATTTTTTTTGTAATTTTTTTTGAAAAATTTTTTAAATTATTATTTCAAAATACATTTTTAATCATTTTTGATCCATTATAAATTTAAAAATTTATCTCAATTCATATTTTCAAAAAATTTTAACCACGTGACTTGAAATTTTTTTTTAGTTTTTCTTTCATTAAAAATTTTTGCCCCAATGCACATTTTGAAAATAAAAAGTTAAAAAGACGTCATTTCCTTCTGAATTACAATTTTTCTTTTAAAATGCTGTAAAAAAATTTTTTTTTTCACAGGAAAATCTCATTTCAGTCGTTATTCAAGTCGAAATTGTTATCTCTCACAGCATTGAATGAATGGGCAAAGACAAGGAAACGTAACTCGTTACCAATTCATATCACTTTGAGCTATCTTTTCTTTTCTTATAAAATTTCATAAGAATGATGCCGTTGATAAGAATACAAGGAAGATGCATTGAAGCAGTACCGAGCAATGCAAAAACTTCAAAATTAAATTGCTCATTGAAATAGAATAATCGCTTACAGTTTTCTTTTTTTACGTTACAACGAGAGATTTTACCTCCGTGAAATTGTCTTTGCTCATGCATGTGTCTTCGAGCCAAAAAGTACTCGAAAAGTAAATTTGCGAGGAGTGTTCGAACAAGACAATTGACGTTCGTGCACGCAATACGAGTCCAAATCCATGCAATTTTGCACCCGTTTTGTCTGTCAATATCCTGCCGCACCGAGATAAGAGGCAGCAAAAAATTGATCGAAAAAATGCATTTTTCTCTTATTTACCGTCAAAGTATCTCGTTTTCTTTTGCGTTCGCATGAGGTGCGGCTTCTACGGATTTCGCACACAAAAAAAAGAAGCGAAAGAAAATTTAAAGAAAAAAATTATAGAAAAACTTTCGAGCAACATAAAATGGAAAAACTTTTATTATCTATCTCGAGCACAAACTACAAGGATGCAAATTATATTGACTTTAAGACAATTTCTTTCTGACTTTCGGTGTTTGCAGAAGACTTAAATTAAAAAAAAAAATAAATAAAAAATATAAAAATCTGGGATTATGTCACTTTTCTATCTTACGCGATGATTTTTTTCCTTCAACAACTTATTAATATTTTTTTTTTTATTTTTTTGCAGAAAAATGTTCATCGGCGGACTAAGTTGGCAAACAAGTCCAGGTAAGTTCGTTTTTATATTTATTTTTTTTTTCGTTACAAAATCTGGAAGCGTACTCATTGACCTATAAAACGAGCGTCAAGTGGTCCTTTCTCATAGCAGCGCTAAATTAATTAAAGTCTATCATAAAATAAAAAAAGTTTCCGCACACATTTTTCGGTATAAACGACGCTCCATGGATTAGCTTTATTTATTTTTTGTTGCTCATAAATTTGGGACTTACTTCTCTCTTCTACGAGACGCACGACAATCTCTCAATTTAATGGCGTTATCATAAAAATGTCAGTAATAAAAATTAACATTAAACGCATTTTTTTTTGCATTTCATGGAAAATTGGAGGAAACGAATAAATTTTTCGGGGGATAAGATGAAAGTTTATTTCTTTGTTGATAGTTAATTAATCTTAATTGTATTGAGCAGGGATCGATTTTTATTTTAAAAATAAAATATTTTATTGGAAAAAATTATTGAAGAAAATATCTGAGAAAAATTTAATGAGATGAGATGAGATTTTCAAGTGCACTATGGATTTTTTTTTGCAATATTGCAATAAAAAGAGATTCTGAAGGAAAAAATAATGATGTGATCAACATAAAAATGATGAGATTCTATGAAGTCGCGGAAGAAAAAAATGTATCATCATGAGAATTTGAACGTTGTTAGAGTAAAATTTTTTTTTCAGAAAATTACTTTTAGAATTATTTTAAAATTTTTTAAAAATTTAATTCAATTAAAATTAAATTAAAATTAAATTAAATTAAAATTAAATTTAAATTAAATTAAAATTATTTTTTTTTTAAATACTCTCTATGGTAGAACGAAGTTTACGGGTCTTTAAGTTAAAAATAAAAATTATAAAAAATTTAAATTTAGTTTTAATTTTTGGACCCGTAAACTTCGTTCTACAATCGAGAAAAGCCACAATTTTCATTTTTTTTAAATTAAAAAAAAAAATAATTTTAAATATTTTAATGAATTTCATTTAATTTTAATTTTTAATTAATTTTGTTTTATGAATTAATTTTTTAAAATAAAAAAAATTAAATTAAAAAACTTAAATATTAAAATTAAATAAAATTAATTAAATGAAATATATTGAAAAATTTAATTTTTTTTAAATTAATTTTTCATTTTTTTATTTAAAATAATTAATTTACAGAATAAAATAAATGATTTTTTTTAAATAAGAAAATGAAAAATTAAATATAAAAAAAAATTAAATATTTTTTTTATTGATAAATAATATTAATTTTAAATAAAAAAAATAAAATAAATTAATTAAAAATAAAATTTATTAAAATATTTAAAATTATTTTTTTTAATTTTTAGAAAAAATGAAAATTGTGGCTTTTCTCGTTTTCCTTTTTTAAATGAATCAAAGACAAAATGATAATAAAAAATCGACGACTTTTTCTCAGAATTTCATCTTTTCATCATTTACGATCATTACAAATTCTCTTTTAATGAGAATTTTTCAAAGAAAGCTTATTATTAAAAAAAAAGCAAATTGCAAGTCATCGCGTTTCATAAATGAAGAAAAATCTTTCGCCGCAACATCCCAATTTGACACGAGAAACCCTTAATTTGCCAGAGTGTAAATTATTATACTTTGTGCCATAAGTTAAAATCGATATTCACCCTAATTTTGCACCATTTCTTCTTCGTCGGCGCTCCTCTGCTAAATTGCAACTTCAGAGGAATTTCCGACAAGGAGATGAGACGACGCACAACAACGCTAGCTGGCTCCCACACATGTTCAGACAATAGACAAGCAAAAAGAAGATTTATCTCTTTATCTTAAAGAACCATTTTTCACTTTAAGCAGTGCTTGTTTTTGGGCGGGCGGTATGTGTGTCTTTGGCTGTCAAGTTTGTTTGCTCCGCAAAACGAAAAAAAAATCGAGATATTGTAAAAATTTGTTCAAATAGAAATACAATAAGTTGAGTTTTCGAGTCATCAAGAGGAATTTAGATAAATGGAAGAGATCGAAATGAAATTTAAACCGGATTTTTAAATGAATTTCTGCCTAATTTAGTGACTTTCTTTTCATAAATAATAGAAAAAAAAAGAAAACAGAAACTTTGTTGGCTGAAGATGATACCAAACAAGTTGAGGACACTTTTCTTTAAAAAACATAAATCTTTTGTCTATTGTTCCAATTCATCTTTTGTCACACGAAGTTACTCTATCTCGTCTCTCTTATCATTTCACTCCATACACAACTTTTCCTCGCTGTAACAAAACTTTTTTTTTAGAAAACTGCCTTGGAAGAAGTTTGCTTTACAATCGGAATACATAACAAAATGCCATCAAGAAGAGCGCTGAAGGAAAAAAAGAGGAAAACTAATAACAAAAATTTATCACACTATTCGTCTCATCGTCGTCGTCGTGCCTTGTTTACTTTTTTTTTTCCGCGCGCACACTTGCTAATGACGACACAATTTGTCTGTGAATTATTGTAAATTCAACAAAAAGACGAGCAAATGTGACGAAGAGGCAAACACTGAAGAACAACAAACAATGAATAAAGTCAACATCGCGACGAGAGAAAAAAAAATGAACAAAATTGAATAACTTTTCATCAAACGAGATTACAGAAGCAGGCAAAAATGGTCAATGGCCCGACGACTTTATAATCTTGTAACGATTTTATAATATAATAGTACAAAGTCTGATTAATTTTGCTGATAAGATAAGATTACATGAACACGACAAATCCACGTTTTGATATGTGCTTCATATGGAATTACGAGGTAAACATTAATTTATTTTGGGTCATCAAAATTTGCGTTTTGTGCATCAATTCTGATGCTTAATTAGATCTCATCAGGTTTATTGATTACTCAGAAGCTCAATCTTTGACACTATGAGATGTCAACTTGTCAATGACTCTATCTTTGTGTCATTAAGAATATCATTCGAGCATGGAAAGTTTTTTGTCAAAGCATTTTACTTAATGTATTGTCTAAAAACGTCAAAAGTCATAATGCTCTGTTCAAAATTTTTTGTTAGAAAAAAGTGTTGACTGTTTTCTGATATCATCAAGATATTTTTTAGTTTATGAAGAATCGTAGAAGAAAATCTCAATTTACAAAAAAGGAAGATTTAAGTTGAATTTCGTTAAAAATTTCGTTATATTTGAGGTTAAAAAAATCTTGCAAAGGAAAGAATTCCGTTACTTTTCTTATCTCGTAAATTTTTCTTAAATGCTCTGTTGGACAATTTCGAAAAAAATTCTCAATGCTGTTCATGAGCTCAAAATTTTGTGATATTTGAAGTTACTTTTCTTATCTCGTAAATTTTTCTCAAATGCTCTGTTGGAAAATTTCGAAAAAAATTCTCAATGCTGTTCATGAGCTCAAAATTTTTTGATATTTGGAGTTACTTTTCTTATCTCGTAAATTTTTCTCAAATGCTCTGTTGGAAAATTTCGAAAAAATTCTCAATGCTGTTCATGAGCTCCAAATTTTGTGATATTTGGAGTAACTTTTCTTATCTCGTAAATTTTTCTCAAATGCTCTGTTGGAAAATTTCGAAAAAATTCTCAATGCTGTTCATGAGCTCAAAATTTTGTGATATTTGGAGTAACTTTTCTTATCTCGTAGATTTTTCTCAAATGCTCTGTTGGAAAATTTCGAAAAAATTCTCAATGCTGTTCATGAGCTCAAAATT
Source organism: Culicoides brevitarsis (assembly GCF_036172545.1). Lineage (NCBI taxonomy): Eukaryota > Metazoa > Arthropoda > Insecta > Diptera > Ceratopogonidae > Culicoides > Culicoides brevitarsis. Next base: position 39,709,377 of record NC_087086.1, on the reverse strand, counting down.
TTATGATATTTGGAGTAACTTTTCTTATCTCGTAAATTTTTCTCAAATGCTCTGTTGGAAAATTTCGAAATTTTTTTTCGATATTTGAAGGTATTTTTATGTTACTTTTCTTATCTCGTAAACTGTTCTAAAGCTCTTCGTTGAAAAATTTCGAAAATTTTTCTCAATCCTGTTCATGAGTCCTGAAAATTAAAAAAAATAAAATGTTAAACATAAAAAAAAAATCACTCACCCAAATCTCAACTTTAATCTCCGAACTAAAAACAAAACGTTCCAACATAATTTCATTTAATGAAGGGAAACAGGATGCAAATCAGGAAAGGAGGAAAGTTGTTGTTTTGTATCCTGTGTCCTTCCATCTTTCTCTCCTCCTCCTCTTCCTTCTCTTCCATATTTTCCTGATTTTCTCTTTTTTTCCCGGATTTGAAAAAAGACAGAAAAAATACCTCTATTTATCACCTATGACTATTATAATTTATCCTTTTTTGACAAACTCGAACCTTAATAGAGGATAGTAAATAAAAGAAAATTGTAATAAATTTACTTAACTAATACCTACCTCTGAAAAAGCCGAGGAACCAAAACCAGAAGAAGAAATTGTATACATCTCTAGACATAACACTAAATCAACACAGTTGACAAATTTACGTGCCTATTATGCTGCTTGGATGTTCTTGTTTTGTACGAAACGACGACGACGACCATAATACTGTCACTTCTATTTTATTACATAAAAGCAATTTACGAATTGAATGTCACATTCACGACTCATGACTTATAAATTTTCGAACATCTCTCTTTATTTCCTTTTTTGCCACACAGAGAGAGAGTGAAGAAGTTCGTTGTTGTGCTCTCGGTTAATTGGAACACAAAAACGTGTGCAATTTATTGTCTATCGTAATATTTTAATATTTTGGTGATTCAATTCAAAATGTTCTCTCGATGATGAAAATACGACTAAAGGAGGTGTTGGTTCGAGTGTTTTCGATTAACACAAAATTGAAGGTACTTATGTTTATTGATTTTTTTGTCAATTCTGAAAATTATTACCGCGCACTTTTTTTTGAAGAGACATAATCTTCCGTTTAATGCAGTAGATCCACTCTTCAATCCGCCGTCAGTCAATCATTTTTCGAACATCCATTCAATTTTTGCCAACATTGTAAGCATCATCAGGCTTGCCTGCGATTTGGAATGATTTATGTACAAAAGTCTCTTGTAGAAATAATTTTTAAATTGAATTATCGATGTCACATTCGGAGTACGTGAAAAATTATTTGAATAAATTTGATCAAATTATTACGTAATTCACACTCTTTCGATTTGCTTTGCCATCCAGCAGCATGATACGTGTCACTGATTGTATGTAAATATTCGAGTCACAAGCACTTTTATTGACTCAGGTGCAGTCTATCCAGTTCCATTTAAATTGAAATAAAATTTAAATTAAATAAATTTTCCTTTTCCAAAGTCCTGCTTTGTAGAATTGAGTGACGAGATATTCTCGGACAATGTTTTAAATTCAAATTTCGAGCAATATTGAATTGAACAGGATTCAAAAGCAAAAAGACGTGACAGACGATAATTTTTCTGTGTGTTTTTTAGACTGTTTTCGGTACGTTGAACTGAAAGAGAGAGCTTTCGCGTCGTGTTCTTTCTTGCAGCAGCAAATTCTTGCTCAAATTGTGTCGCAACATAATTCGTGTCTGCTTTCTCGAATGTGGGCCGAGCAAATAAAGTGACACTCAATTTCCATTAGTTATAGTAGCTCGTGTGTTTGGGAGGTGAATTTAAATTCACCGGAGTCTATTACGTTAATTTGTTGCGAAAATTTGTTCTTCCTCTCTCTCGTGAGGCAAACATAGGCATTGGAATGTTGTTCAGGGGATCACGTTGCACCTTTGAAGTAAAATATGCTGTTGACTTGATTTGGAAAAATTTCTCGCAAAATTCAATTTTGTTTGTTGAAACAATCAAATGAGAATTTTATGCTCGAAAATCAGTTTTTGTTACTTTTGCAATTCATTTTCAACAAGAATTTTATAGTTCGTACTTGAAATAAAATTTTTTGTTGGTTAGTTTGATGTTAAAAATGAGAGTAAGAGTAATGTTTGTCTTTTATAGATTTGATGGCATTTCTTTTAATTTTACCTAATTTGTCAAAAAAAAATAAATAAATTAAAAAAACAATTAAAAAAATTAAAATGAAAAACAATGTTTGAAATTAAATTAAAATTTAACAAATTTTTTTTAAGTTTAAAATTTTTTTGTTAAAAAAAAAAATTTAATTTTAAAAATTTAATAAAATTAAAATTTAAAAATAATTTTTAATTAAATTTTTAAAAACCTAATTATTAAATAAATTTAAATTAAAAAAAAATAATAAAATTTAAAAAAAAAAAAATTTTAAAAAAATTGAATACTTAAAATTTTTAAATTGAAAAAAAAATTAAATAAAAAAATTTTTTACTACCAAATTTATATTTAAATAAAACCTTATCAAAAATTGAATATAAAAAATTTTTAATTTGTAAAAAAAAAAAAATAAAAAAAAAAAAAAATTAAATTAAAATTTATATAAAAATTAAACTTAACAAAAAATTCATATTACAAAAAATTTAATATTCAAAATATGAAAAATAAAATAAAAATAAATAAATAAAATTAAAATAAAAGAAAATTAATAAAAAAATTAAAAAAAAAAAAAATTTTAAATAAATAAAATAAAAATTAAATTAAAATACTTCTTTAAATTTAAATTAAAACTTACCAAAAATTGAATTTTGATATACTCCTTAAAATTAAAAAAAAATTAAATTTAAAAAAATATTAAAATGTACAAAAAACACTTACCTTCTTTGGGATTTTTTCTACCTTAAAGTCATTCAAATCTTTACAAATAAAAAATTATCGCCTTCTATTCAAACAAACTATCCCGTAAATCCAAAAAACGCTTTAAATTTTGTTTATTTACTCAATAAAAGGGAAAAAAATCACAAACCCCTTCAATCAAAAATCTAAAATTCAAAAAACGAACAAATAAAAGACTAATCCGAATTTATTGCGATTTTTGTCTACACTTTTCAGTCATCACTTTTCACTTCACTTCACCGCATATATGTACACAAAATGAACGTTCAATTGGACACTTTAAAGGTTACGAAAATCGCATAAAAGTGAAAGGATTGGCATCTAACGCAGCGCAGCAGCTATCGAGGTTTGGCATTAAATGTATGTCTATCGAGCATTTTAGTGACGGACAAAGGAGTTGAAAAGGATTCAATAAATCGATTTTTAATCTTATCGTTACATTACTCCGCTATACTTCTCAGGTTAGAGTGTCCTTCGTCGATTTGCGCGAATAGAGAAAAAAATTGGGTCAGTCTATTTGCTGTGAACTGACATGGCATGGAATTCAATTTTTATCTCCTTCTCTCGTTCGTTTTTCTTTATCATTAAATTGTGTTGAATCATTATTTTGCTGAAAGCACATTCGCCGAGTTATTTATAAGAGTTTTTTAGCTGAGTGAGACTTCAAATGGTGTTGTGTGTTTTTATTTACAATGAATCAAGTCTTGAATACTGATAATTTAGTATCGCATTCAGTGTTTAGACTTTTCTTTCTTTGTTTGCCAGAATAAGATGCGGAACAATTGAAAATAATTTACTGCAATCTAGTTAAGTAATCCCTTCGTTTCGTCTTTTCTCCGCTTGAGTGAGCTGTTTTTTTTCTTCTTAATTAATTTATGGCTTTAGCTCTCATCACCTTTATTCCTTTTTTTTGTTGTTTTTCCATGGAAGTAGCTTTAAACTTCGTGTGTACTTTATTAATAAAATTAGCATAAAGCGACAAATTCAAATAAACTTTAAATGTTGGTCCAAATTGTTGGTTTGTTTAATTAAATAATTATCAACGTAATTTGCATTCATTAAAATATTTCGGGGGATATATATTTTAATTTCATCTGCTACTGGCAGGCACAATTTTCTGTCTCGCTCTCAATGGATGCGTATTTATTTTGCATGAGGACGATTCAATCATTCGATTTCAGGGGTGTGAGAAATTTTACTTATTTTTATCGAAAAATTTTAAAAAGAATTATTTTTTCAATTTTTTAACGGTCATTTTTTGAATTGACATTTATAATTTTTTTTATTTATTTTTAATTTTATCCATTTTAATGTGTCAAAATTTGATAAACTTTGAATATACTTTTTAGTTTTCATCAAATTTTGATATATTTTTAGAAAAAAATTGTAATTGTCAGTTCAAAAAATGACCGTTAAAAATTTAAAATCGCCTTTTCGTTAATTCAAAATTTTTGTAACTTAATTTTTCAATTTTTTATTTGAAATTCATGAAATTTCCGTTTAATATGTCAAAATTTAGAAAAAAAAATTATTTTAGAATTAAATTTTTAAATTTTGACATATTTTAATTTAAAATTTGAAAAAGTCAATTCAAAAAAATTTTAAAAATTTGAAAATTGCCTTTTCATTCAAATTTTTAACTAAATTTTTTTTCATTTTTAGAATTGACCTTTCACAAAAAAATTTTTAGAAAAAATTTTGAATTTTTTAACAATTTTCATAAAAAAAAATTGTAAATCAATTCAAAAAATTTAGTTACAAAAATCATGAATTAGCGAAAAGGCGATTTTCAAATTTTCAACGGTAATTAATTATTTAATTAATTTATTAAATTTTGACATATTTCATTGAAAAATTTGTAAATGTCAATTCAAAAAGTTACCGTTGAAAATTTGAAAATTGCCTTTTCGCTAATTCAAGATTTTTGTAACTAATTTTTTTCTTTTTTAAAATTTACTTTTCAAAATTTTTATTCATATGTCAAAATTCTAATTTTTTATAAAATTTCGACTTTTTTATAAAATTTTGAAATATTTTAACAAAAAATTTTAAAATTTTAACAAAAATAACAGTTTGAAATTTGTAAATCGCCTCTTTGCTAATTCAAAGTTTTTTTTAATAAAAAAATTATAAAATCTAATTTTTAATAAAATTTTAGATTTTTATGATAAATTTATCAAAATTATCAAATAACACATCTCTGCTGGCAGTACTTAATGCAAATTCAATTTGAAATCTAATGCAAAACCGAAACATGTGGCTAATAATTACGAACTATCTCTCCAAATAGTAGTTATGGCTTGAGCTGCTGGATATTTAATGAGTGAGGATTTAATTTTGATTTGAATTAAATATTATTTCGCTCCACAAATTGCGTGACTATTCAACAACTTTTTTTCTTTCTCTATTTTATTCATCATCATCATCTGCTAAATGCAGGTAAGATAAATTTCTTGAACTATGTTGATGTCCACACCTTCTCTGCTTTTCTCTGCGTTTTTCTTCCTCAAGGCACAAACACACGACAGCTAACGAAAAAAAAAATCATGAAGTGAGAAAATAAATTTTAATTATGTCTGTGTTTTATTTGTGACCAAGCATTCTTGCTCCATGGCAAAAATCTTATCATTTTGCGGAGATAGACATAATAGGAATTTAGTTTTAGACAGCAGCAAACCATCGCCAAGCATGAATTAGTAAGCTGAAGTGAGTAGAAGTTTCGTGCCATAAATAATTTTTTCGTTCGCCTCTTAGAAGGAAAATTAAGAGAAACTCTTGAAGAGGGCATTTTTGTTACAAAAACCATTTAAAATATTTTCCATGCGGATTTCCATGACGTTTTTTTTTCTCCCGTACAAACAAAAGAAAATTTATTAAAAGCTTACCTGCCAAAAACTTTTCTAATAATTTATTTGCGTGTGACTTGGAGGTGTCGGTCTTGTCGTGTGGGTTCGGCTTTTTTCCATGCGGGATGAAACGATAACTTTGGGAGATTATTGAAAAAGCATTTTGTCTGCTGCAGTCAGATTCATACGTGCTCATGTGTAAAAGAATTATGAAGATAATGCACGGAAAGTTTTATAAAGCTTGTGGCGTAAATACCTAAATAAGTGTGGGATATACACAAAAAAGTTAAATTGAGAAGAAAATAGAAGAAAAATATTGTAATGAACATTAAAATTAAGGCAAAAGTTTAAAATTTTGTTAATTTTAGTTTTTGAGGAAAAATTATGAAAACTTTTTCTTAACAATAATTTTGATTTTTTTTAAATTTAATTTAATTTTGTTAATATAAAAAAAAAAAAATAAATATAAAAAATTAATTAATTAAAAAAAAATAATGAAAAAAAATTAAATAAATTAAAATAAAAAATTAAATTAAAATAAATAAAAATAAATTTGGTAAATAAAATAATTAAAAATACATAAAATAAATAAACAAATAAAATAAAATTTTTCTTCTTCTTTGCTTCATTAAAATTGTTTGTCTTAAGTAAAGCAAAGAAGAAGAAGAAGAAATATTTTTAAAATAAATTTATTTTTTTATTTATCTTAATTATAATTAATTTTTTAAAAATATTTAAAAGAAAAAATATCAAAAAAATAAATATAGTGAAATATTTATTTTTAATTTTAATTTAATTACCGAAAAATTATTATTATCTATTTTATTGATAATTTCAGGAATTTTTATGAATTTTTGATAAATAATATTAATTTTTTTAAAATTAATTTTTAATAAATTAATAAATAAAATAAAGTTTTGTTTAATTATTTAAATTTTTAATAATGAAATAATATATAATTAAATTTTATTTAATTATTATTTTATTTTTATTTTATTAATTAAAAAAAAATATGATTTATTTTTTTATTAAAATAATTAAAAAAATTTAAAAATTTTAATAAATTAAATTTAAAATTTAAATTAAAAAATATATTTTTTTTTAATTTAAATTAAAAAAAAATAAATAAATTAAATAATTAAATTATAGTAAAACAATTTGTCAAAATTATAAAAAAAAAATTTAAAAATAATAAAAAAAAATATTTTGTATTTTTCCACGATAAGTCAAGTCGAAAATTCTTGAATGTCATTAATTGCTTTCCATTCCTCCCCCCATATCGATTTCCTAAAGTGACATTTTTCGTGTTACCAACATCGCACGGTCGAAACGCATCGCAGCAGTGACAATTCAATAAACCAAAAAATAAATAAAAACATCGGAAAACCATTTAATTACACTTTAATAATAATAATCTACCGATAAATGAATAAATTAAAGCGCCTCGTTAAAGTACAATCGTTCGCGGGTATTGACAAAAAATAATAATAATAAAAAAAAATAAAACAAACAAAACACACAATTTTCCAAATAAATAATAGAATTAACTGCCCGTTTTTTCTCGTATATGGCGCTGCTGCACATTCACGCATATTTATCATTTGTAAGACCAAAAATTAAACATGTAGCACTGAACTGAACATGTAGTATTGGAAAAGCCACAACTATGCAAATGAGGGAGTTTTATAGCACGACTCGACCAGAAATAAATTCGGTGCGGTAAATAACTAAATTAGTGTCACCCTCTTTTTATTATTTTTTTTTTATTTATTCGTCCGTTTTTTTTATTTATTATTTATTAATTTTTTCTGGTTTTCAAAGTCTTTTCGCGACATGACATACGCTTTTTATGTACATTAAACAAATAAATAATGAAAAATTAATTTTTTTGTATGAACAATGAACATCTTTGCGTGTTGCGGTGTTTGAACTTGAGTCGACATTAATCGACAAATTTTCACCCCAAATATCAATTTTTTCTTCTGTCATTAACGTCATTTTTTTCGTCGTTGTTGAAAATGAGACACAAACAAAAAAATTAAAATAATTGTAATATAATTAAATGTTCGATATAAATGACGCAAAAAAATAATCGAAAAATAATTTCATTATTATTTATTTTTCCCACGTGCTTCAAAATATTAAGGTTATTTTTGAATATTTCTTTAAAAAAAAAATAAAATATTTTTTTAAAATTTATTTTAACGTTAATAATTTTTTTTTAATTTTTTTTATTTATTTTTTTGCTAATTTTAAATTAAATTAATTTTAAATATTAAATTAAATAAATTTTATTTAATTAAATAAAAAAAAAATAAAAAAATCATTAATTAAATATTTTTTTTAAAATAATTGGGTATTATTAAGAGAATAATTCAATAATTAATAAAAAAAATATTATATTTTTTTTCATTTATTTTTTATTTTAATTTTTAGATGTTTCGGATCTCAGAAGTATTTTTATTTTTTATTTATTTAAAAAAAAATTTTATTATTAAAAATAATAATTTATTAATTAAAAAAATAAATATTTTTTTTTATTTAAATTTTAATTTAAATTTATTTATATTAAGAGTTTAATTTTTTAATGAAAGAATAATTTAAATATTAAAAAATAAATAATTAAAAAATAAAATTATTAAAAAATTTTTTTATTATAAAAATAATAATTTATTAATTAAAAAAATAAATATTTTTTTTAATTTAAATTTATTTATAAAAGAGTTTAATTTTTTAATGAAAGAATAATTTAAATATTAAAAAATAAATAATTAATAATAAAATTTATTTTTTTAAGTTTGTTTTTTTTATAAAAAAATTAAATAATATCAAAATATTTAAATTTTTTTTAATTATTATTTTAAGAAATTAAAAATAATTATATTTAAATGTATTTAAATTATTATTAATGTATTAAAATATTTTATAAAATTTATTTATTTAATTTTATTAATAATAATTTAAAATATTTTATTTTAATTATAATAAAAATAAAATAATAACATTTTTTTAATAATTAAAAGAATTTTTAATAATATAAAAATTATTAACTAAAATAAATTAAAAATTAAATAATTAATTATGTTTAATAATGAATAATTAATTTGAATAAATTTAAATTATAATAAAAAAAATCCAATAATTATTTATTTTTATTATAAATATTAAAAAAATAAAATAAAATAATCAAAGACATAAAAAATCGCATTAACTTCAATAAAAATCATCTTGCCATAATTTTATATTCAATTACAAGCACTCTCGTTGTCTCTGTTCAATTTCATTTAATATTATATTTATAGAGACAGAAAGAAAGAGACTTTGACTGTTCTACACTTAAACTTTATAAACTTTTTTTTTCACTCTCTTCGAACATAGAGACGAGAGTATCATGCAGTGAAAGTCAGCATTTCGATATATATTTTTTTTATTTCTTTTTCTTGTTCTTCGGAATTTTCTTCGTCTTGTTGCTTCTTCTATGTTCGTTCCTTTAATAATATAACATATTTGATTCAAATCGAAATTGGTGTCATACCAGATGTCAACTGATGTCTTTTATGATTCTCTCGTATCCGAGCTGCTCTTCGGTTATTATATTGTTATTTACTGTTATTGAGCCCGTGCCCGATGATTGGAATGGAAATGAGTGTCTTCAAAAATGGAAAATTGATTGATTTTTTTAAAGTTTAAAAAAAAAAATTTTTTAGTAACAAAAAACGCGAATCAATTGCATTTTTATTGAGGTATAAATTTTATGTCCCTACATGACGTGACGAGGGGTAGAAAGGGAGGAAGAATGAAAAGAAGGACAAGTGCCTCTCCATCATAATATTTCTTTCATAACTCACACACACAATGGGTCCATAGAGAGATTTTTTTACTGACACTTGATTTATCTGCTTATGTAAGGCAATTTTTTCTCCTTCAAGTATTCATTGTGCGGTGAAGAAGAACTAGAATGATGAAATATAATACGTTTAGAAAATGCTGTATGGACCTAAATGAGATGAGGATTCTCGAAAAAAAAGTGATGTGCGGAAGTGCGGTGATTTTTTTTTTGTTGTGTTGTAAAATGAGTCATGTGCTACCACAAAATGTATTTTTATCGTCACACACTTGTCTAGAAGGCACTGATGACACTTTATCACTCTCATTTATTAAATGTCTGAGTTGCTTGCTCGGTGATTTGCGACGGTTCCGTTGATGCGGAGAACACTAATAACAATAAGATGCGAAATTTTCCTTTAAATGACGAACGTAACCGCATTTTATAACCAGATTTTACTGAAAAAAATAAAAAAATTTGTTAATTTTTCACATTTTCATACTCCTCAAAAAAAATTTTAATTAACAAAAATAATTTAAAAAAAAAATAAAATTAAAATAAATTTTTATCTGATTTTCAAAATTTGGTAAGAAATTTTTTTTTGAAATTAATAAAATAATTAAAATTTTAATTTAAATTTTTTTTCACATTTTTATACTCCTCAAATAAAATATTATTATTTTAAAAGAAATTTTTGTTTATTTTCCGAAATAAGATAAGAAATTTTTAAAATTTAATAACTAAATAATTTTTTTATTTTATTTTTTAATTTTTATTTTTAATTTAATATAAATTTTTACATTATATCCAAATATTGATAAGAAAAATATTTTAAAATTAATAAAAATTATTATTTCTTGATTTATTTCAAAAATTTCACGTTTTCGTACTCCTCAATAACAAAAAATTAGATTTTTTGTTAAAAATTTCATGAAGGGTTTTCGAAAAAAAAAATATTTTGATTTATTTATTAATTTAAAAATTTTTTTCAACAAATTTCAGGCAAATTTTAAGATTAAAATAAATAAATAAATGAAAATTTCAACATAATTTCACATTTTTATACTCCTCAATTTAATTATTTGTGAAGTATTTTTGAAATTTTACATTTTCCTCAACAACAAAAATTAAAATTTTTGAAAATTTTTTAAAAATTATCATTTTTTTTTTATTTAATTAAAATTTCAATTTCGTAAATAACATAAATAAATAAAACATTTTTTTTTGATGTATATGATTTTTCACATTTGTATACTCCTCAATTTAATAAATTCAAAATTTCAATACATTTTTTTTTCCTAAAAATTTGATAAAAAATTTTTAATTAATATTGAATTAATTAAAATAAATTATTTTCAAAAATTTCACATTTTCGTACTCCTCATTCAAAAATTAACAGACAGACAACTTTTATAACCTCAATTTTTTCTCCAATTTTTTAAATACGGGTAAAAACTAACGTTGCAAGGTTTGCAAAACTTTTTTCGCATTCACGAAGAAAAAAAAAGCGAAGAAAAAAATGGAAAAATGGTCTTCACTGCAATTTATTTTCCTTGAACATGCATAATGCATTGTCAAACCAAATAAAGAGACACACAACCTCACACGCGGATTGTTTCGACCAAGCTAAAGGACATTTTTTGCTTTCTTCTTTTGTCACTATCTTGTATCGTTTTTTTCCTCCTCCTCCTCCGTCTTTCTTCGTGCCCTCAATAAATGTTAGAAAAAAAACTGCAAACAAAAGCATGTTCACTGTTCAAATATCACAGAGTTCTGCGTCCCAGTTCGGTACTTATTTAGTTCGGAGTCTTTGCTCGTCATACAAGAATGAAAAAAATTGCAATGTCTATTAAAATGTGCATTATTATTGCTAATGTTGCCATTTTTCTATTATTTTGCTTTTGTCAGGTTTTTTTTTCTTCCTGTAGATTTTTGTTCATTTTTCATGTTTTCTGCACTCTTTTTTTTTTCATGTTCATCATGTTTGTATCGAATGTGTACTTCTTTCGTTTTTTTTTTGCTTTTGTTCAATATTCCATGTGTATCTAGTCGAGTTCTCTTGTGTATTTGGCGACGTATGTTGTGTAGACATAATAATGGACAAAAGTATCATTTCCTTTCTTTCTTTTCACATGACATCAAGTCAGAGGCTAGGCAAGACTTTCAATGAATACAATCAATACTTTTTTTTGCTGCGATGGAATACTTGGAAATAAAAATTGAAAGAAATTGGAAAAGATCGTTATTTCTTCATATTTTTTAAAAGATATGTTTCTTATTGATTTTGTGAGAGATTTTAAGTTAAAAATATTTATTCTTAAAAAAATATTTTAAAATATATAAAAATTTTTTTAATTTTATTTATATTTTTTTTCAAATTTTATCAATTTTTTTAATTTTATTAATAAAAAAAAAAAAATATAAAAAAAATTAAAAAAATTCAAATTAAATAACAAAATTTATTTATTTTAAAAAAATATTTATAAATTTTTAAATTTATTTATTTTTAAAAAATTAAATTAAAAAATAATTATATTTAAAAAAAATTATTAAAATAAAAAAATTTACTTATTCCTTAAAAAAATAATAAATCCTTAAATAAAAAATTAAACAATTAACAAAATTTTATGAAGTTAAATAAATTTTAAAAATTTATTTATTTTTTTAACTTAAAATTTTATTTTTTAATATTTTTTTGAAATTATGAATTTTATAAAATTAATATAATTTATAGTATAATTTAATTTATATAAAAAATATGTTATATAAAAATATTTATTTTAATATAAAAAAATATTTTTTTAAATTTAAAAATGTTCATAAAATTTAAAAATTATAAAATATTTTAAAATTATTTTTTTTATTTTAAAAAATAAATTAAATTAAAAAATCTAATGATAAATTAATTATAATAAAATAAATAATTAATTAACAAATAAATAATAAAATAAAATAAATATTGAAAATTAAATAAAATTCTAATTTTAGGGTTACATAACCGACAAACCCATTTTTCTTAATTTTAACAATTATTTAATTTTTGTTTTAAAAATTCTCATAATTTCAATTATCTTTTTGCTACATTTTTCAAAAGAAAAAAATTATATAAAAAATCTATCCACACAAAATTTTTAACAAAAACGAAACTTTCTCATGCAATCCATTCTTTTTTTTAACAACTCACATTTTATTATTCAAGATAAACAAAAGGAAAAATGCTGTGAATGCATTTTTCGAGTGTTTGCAGATTAAGAGAGAATGATAAAGAGGTTTGTTTTTGTTTGTTTTATTCTATACGCACAACTTTTGAAAAAAAAACACAAAATTTTCGCAAGCAAAAATAATTTCTCGATAGTCGTAATCATATTGAATGCTTAAAAGGTTACTGCATCGTTAAGTTTTATATTTTTATCCTGTTATAATGATCATTTTTGTTGTTTTTATTTAAAAAAAAAATGAAAAAAAAAATAAAACTATAGAAAAAAGTTTCATTGCGGAAACTTATGCAAAAAAATAATAATAATGATGATGGTAAATCTGGTTTTTATTTTCATTTCGCAGAATTCGGTACCTGGTTATTTTTATTTCGAGTCTGGATTTGCTTTTATATTAAAAAAAATATTTTTTTAATAAAAAAAATATTCTAACAAGGAAGGTTTTCTTTTGTAAATAAATTTTGTCAAAAAAAAAAGAAGTTTTATATTGAAAATTGTAATGCTTCCGCTTTAGAAAGAGGAAATTTATGTCTTTTATGTATCAAAAAATATTTAAGGTCCTTCATTAAATCATATTGCTCTCCCAAGTCACATAAACCACTAATTGCATCTGAATGGCTCTCTTACGGCATAAATTATGTACAAGTATGTCCCAAGCACGTACATTCGTCGTACATATAATTACAATAAAATAAACGTGCCTTTTAATCTGATATTAAATCACTTACTTAATTTATGCCATTCTTTTCCTCATTTCTCTCTGCCGTTTAATAATTCTCTGTGTTCGTTTTTTTTCTTGCTTTCCAACAAACAACGTTCTCCTTTTACGAGATACTTTCCCCATAACCGAGCGAGAACTTTGTTTTAATAATAATTTTACTACTTTTGAAGTTTGGGGAACGAGGCAAAACCAAGCATTGTTGCCGCAACAATGACATTACCAAAAGAAGACGATTAGAATCTGAAAAATATTTTATCACTTCCTCTTTCAGCTACTTTAGTTACTCTCTCTCGTGTAATTTCTTGTAACAACCGAGCACATATAATAATTTAAAATTTTTATCACACGCAATAAATCAAATAAGTGCCTCGTTTTTAGTGGCTTCGGCTTCTTCTTTTGTGGCGCGGTACTGCCTCAAGGGTAATAAATAGAATCATTATCACCCGCGCGTCAACAATGTCAAAGTAACGCAAATAGATTGGAATTAAAGTTTCCTCGTTAAGTCGGCGAAAAAATTTTATGTAAAAAAGTTTTCGTTTGACAAAAGGATTTTATCGCATTTTTTTTTGACCCAATGCACATTTATCAAAAAATTTTCTCAAATTTTGGCCCAATGTAAATTTTAAAATGTTCCCTAAATTACAATTTACAGAAATATTTTAAAACCCCAATGCATATTTAGATAGTTTTACCACATTGAAATTTTTATAATTTTAACCACGTGACTTAACCCAATGCCCATTTTTAAATTTTAACTCTTTGTCAAATTTTTAAATAAATTTTCAAATAAATTAATTACAGACACTAAAGTTTGTACCCAATGCACATTTTAAATTTAATTTTCTCAATTTTTTTGACCCAGTGTGAAATTTTGAATTTTTGTCTTATTAAAATTTTATACAAATTTTAACCACGTGACTCGACCCAATGCATAATTTAAATTTCTTTGAAGTTAAAAAATGCAATTTGAAATTTTGTCCCTATTTGTATTTTGAAATTATAAAATAATAAAAATTAGACCCAATGCAAATTTAATTTGTTCATCTTAATTTTAATTTAAAATTTTTAACCACGTGACTTGACCCAATGCATAATTTTAATTTACTCGAAGTCATAAAATTTAATTTGATTTTTTTAAATAATTTTAAAATTCTTAAGTAATTCAAATTCAGCCCAATGCAAATTTGAAAATTTCGTCTTTATAAAATTTTATACAAATTTTTAACCACGTGACTCGATTTAATTCATAATTTAAATTTCTTTAAAGTTATAAAATTTAATTTTAATTTTTTCCTTAAACTAATTTCAAAATTCTAAAACAATCCAAATAAAGCCCAATGCAAATTTTTAATTTTAATCCCAATGCATATTTTGAAAATTTTCAACCACGTGACCAAAAGAAGTACATATCCCATATTTTTCTTTAAAATGCGTTTCAAAAAAGGAAGTAGTTATTATGAGGTGAAGGTTCGCAAATGACGCTCGGTTAAAGGATGTGAAAAAACAAACAATGTCGTTAAATAAATGACAAGTTTGCGGTTAAAACCTAAAAGTTGACGCCAGGTATTTTACTTTTTTTTCATAAAAAAACTACTTTTCGGATAAAACATTTTTTTTCACTAAAATTTAATTTATTTTCTATCTGCCTAATGGAATTTTCCTCGAATTCTCTCGTTTTCGGTATTAAAATGTCTCTTCATGTCAAAGAACACCTCAAATAATTTTCATGAATTAATTTCAGGAATAATTTTATTTATGTGCACGACGACGACGACGACGCAGCTACGCAAAGTCTACAAATGTCAAGGAATATATATTGAATTTTATTATTACGAAAAAGTGTTAATGAAAAATCAGAAGCATTCACTTGCGCGTCACAGAACCAAAACCAAACGAAAAGAAAGCAAAACTCGAAATGATGATTTGTACTACATTTGAATGCATGAATATTCATAAATATGTATGAACCCCTTGTATAGCTTGTGTGAACGACGAGTTTTATGAATAAAATAAAATATGATTCTTGTGTGATTGTGGATTGGATTGAATTGGAGGTGTGTAGGTGCAAGAGCGAAATTTGCTTCATCATCGTAAAAAGATTAGAATTTACTTTACCAATTTTCTGTTATAGATAGAGCTATTTCGAGTTATTTTTCTTTATTATTTAAGTTTCGTTGAATTTGATTGCAATTTTAATAAAATTTTGATTTGATGCGAATTGGAGTTGATTTTATTCTTCTGAGATTTCATTTTTTATTGAAATTTAATTTTTTTTCAAATTATTTTTTTTAACTAAATTTAATTAATTAGGAAAAATTTAAATTTGAACTAAATTATCTAAATTAAAAAATTTCTAAATTTAAATTAAATTTCTCAAAAAATTAATAAAAAAAAATAAAGTAAAAAACTAAATTAAATAATACCTAATTTGAAAATAAAAATAATTAAAAATTCATAAGAAATTAACAAATAAAAAATTAATTAAAATTCGTTAAAAAATTAAATCAAAAACAAAAAAAAAATAATAACATATAATAAAATAAAAATTAATTAAAGGATTTATTTTTTGGAAAAAAATAAAATTTCATATATTTAAATTTTTTAATTTAAGTTAATTAAAAATCAATAATATTAAAATTAAATTAAAGAGAAAAAAAATCATATAAAATAAATAATTTTTTATGACAAATTTTTTAAAAATTATTTTTTGAAATAAATATTTGCTTAATCTTTTTCAAAATCAAATTGAAAAAAAATAATTATTTAAAAAAAATATTTTACACAAAATTATCAAGTAAAAAATAATTAATTTGTATTTTTTTTTATTTTTAATTTATTAAAAATTAATAATATATTAATGATAATTTGAATAAAATATAAAATAATTTAAAAATTTATTTAAAAAAAAATAGTAAATTAATTTATATAACAAAATAGCAAATAAAAAATAATAAAATAAAATTTCTAAAAAGAAAATAATAATTAATTTAATAAAATAAAATATTTTAGTAAAAAAAAAAAATTAAATAAAATTACCAAAGAAAAAAAAATAATTAAAATTTTCCTTGAGAATCAGAAATTCATTAAGTAAATGGTAAAACTAAAGATTTTAAAGCTCTTCAATGTTAATTTAACAAAGAAAAGTTGCGAAACTTTACTTTAATGCTCTTAAAATGTGACATCATAATGCTTTTTGTGCATATAAACTTTCTTAAAATGTTCATTTAATGAGGTAAACGAAAATTTTGCGATGATTTAATTAACAAAAAGCATTTTTGTCAGTAAAAAACAAATATTTTTTTTAAAAATCCAAATTTTTTTAAATAAATTTTTAATTTCTTTAATTTTACGACAAAAGAAAAAAATTCTTAAAATTATTTTACAAAAAAAAAAATAATTTTTTTTAAAATTAAAAATAAAATAAAAATATAAAATTTCATTAAAAATTTAAAAAATCCTTTCAGAAAAAAATTTTTTCATAAATTTTCTCTCAAACAAATATTTTATCGACTAAAAAAAATTTCCACAGAAAAAATTTCTCTCTACAATTCCAACAACAGGAAACAAATCCATCTGCAATCGATGCAAAAATAAAATTGTGCAAAATGATTTACTGACGAAACAAGAACAAGAGCATTTCAATCAGTTTTGATTGCAATTTGCCAATATCTGATCTGCATGTGTTTACACTGCAAATATATCAAAGTCAAATGAGCTGACACATGTACAGTGGCATATTTATACAATTCTATCTAACTCTCTCTCTTTGTTTACTTTGAAGCCGACAAAATGCTTTGTCTGTGTTGCTCTCAAAAGGTGTTTGATTCACAAAAACTGCTCGAAATTCGTGAAATATTGACTTTTTGGTCATTCGTTACTGCTTCATTAATTTTTTTCTCGTCAGTTTTCGTCACTTTTCGAAAATAATATTTACACACTGCGAAATCATCCATCATCGGCATTTCTCTTTTGATCATTAATTTGTTCTTTTTACGTTTTTTTTTTTGAAACTTTAATACCGGTGTTTGTGACACTTGAACGGATGACAATGTATTTTATCGATATTTTCCCGCCTCTTGCTCTAAAAATTGTAAAAGAGAAAAAAAATTGATGAGTTTGCTCGTTGTCGACGGTTGGTTCGTTAGTTGTTTGTGGGATGACATACATTTCTCGTCGCTTTTTTTTCGAGGTTGATATATTAATTAAGATGAGTAAATGTGACGGTGATTGATTAAGATGCCCACGAAAAATTTTTAGAAGCAACAAATTTTATTCAAATTTTCACAAAAAATTTCTTTAATAACACCTAATTCTATTTTTGTTTCCTATTTTTTTTCTAATTTTAAAGATTTTTTATTCTACGAGTCACTTTTTCACCACTCAGTGGTTATTTAAAATTTTTCTAATTTTTTTAATTTTTTTTTTATCTCAAAAAAGAGAAAATTGGAAGCTAATTTTTTTTATTGTCTCGTTTTTTCGACCTAAAACGAATGTTTTGACTTCAAATGTCGCATTCTTTCGTTCTCGCGATTCACCATTTTGGCTTCGCGCTCAACCGCACGCTTCTTGTGCATCCGTTCGTGCACGCGTTTCATCTCGAGAATCTCCTTCATTTCCTCCTTGTCGTCTTCCGTCATGTTAAGTCGCAAAATTAGCGCGGGACGCCCATCTGACATCGGTTCGCTGTACGATTGCAAGTTTTTGAGTCGTTCCGCGGGATGAACGCCACGTTCAACGACGAGTACAATACGGGCCCATTGTCGCTGCCATTCGTTCTTCGTTTCGGCAATTACGGTATAGGTGTTGCCCATCATAGCGATCAACATGTTAACCAGCAAAACGGCAACAATTGACATGAAAACGACGAACAGGATCTAAAAAATTTTTTTTTTTTTAATTTTTTATGAAAAAATATTTTTTTTGAGGACGAACCTTTGCGGGCATTTCATGCTCTGTGTGTTCCGTGCCTGCGTAATAGTCGCCAAAGTTGCCGAGAGACATTAAAAACATCGCGACGAATGATTCCATGCCAGATGGGATTGGATTGACGACTTCGTCTTCGCCTTCTTCGGGTTCCTCGGCGTAAAATGTGCAGAAAATGATGTAGTAGGCTTGAGAGAAGCCCATCACGAAGATGAAGTAGATGCAAACGAAACGGAGCAAGTCACCGACAACCATGCGATAGATCATGACAACGAAGGGTCCGACGGTTTTGAAGCCACTGTAATGAGAAAAAAAATATTAATTTTTCAAAAAAAAAAAAATTTTTTTTAAGATTTATTTTTTTTAAATTTCTTTTAAAATATTAAATAATTATTAAAATTAAAACACGAAAAAATATTTAAAAAAAATTATAAAAATAATTTTAAATTGTTTAAAAAAAATATTAATTATTTTTAAAATTTTATTTAATAATTATGAATTATTAAGTAGCTAATTTTCTTTTTAAATTATTATAAACATTTCAATAAATTTTTTTAGATTTTTGAAGCATCTCATATTTTATTATTTTTCTCAAAATAATATTTTAAAATATTTTATTTTTTTTAAATTCTTTAATTTTTTATTTTGAATGAATATTTTTATTTATTTTTATTATATTTTTATTTTTTTTTATTCATTAAAATTTTTAATTTATTTTTGATTTGTTTTTTATTTATTATTATTTTTATTATAAAATATAAATAATTAAATTTTAATTAAACTAATTGAATAATAATAAAATTTATTCGTAATTATTCAACAAAATGTTATAACTTTTTTTTAAAAATTTTTTTAAAAAAATTTTTTTTGTTAATTTTTAATATTTTTTAAATTTTTTCAACATTTAATTTTAATAAAAATTAATATTATTGATTTTTTCTTTTAATTTTTTATCAATTTTTTAAAGGTTTTAAAAATTTTTGATTTTTTTTTTAATAATTACGAATACATTTTATTTATTTAATTAATTTAATTAAAATTTAATTAATTATATTTTATAATAAAAAAAGTAAATAAAAAAAATTTTAAAATTAAAAATTTTAAAATTCATACCTATAAAAAAAATAAAAATATAATACTTTAAAAAATCAGTTAAAATTAAAAAAAAATTAAATTGAGAAAGCCTGAATAATATTTTTTAAAATAAAATTTAATGAATTTTAAAAATTAGAATAAAAAAATTTAGAATAAATTAGAATAAAAAAAATTAAATAAATTAAAATAAAATAAATTAA
This sequence comes from Culicoides brevitarsis, assembly GCF_036172545.1. Classification (NCBI taxonomy): domain Eukaryota; kingdom Metazoa; phylum Arthropoda; class Insecta; order Diptera; family Ceratopogonidae; genus Culicoides; species Culicoides brevitarsis. Next base: position 39,689,680 of record NC_087086.1, on the reverse strand, counting down.
TCAGAAAAAAAAAAATTAAAAATTATTTTAAATTAAAAATTACTATTAAATTTTTTAAAATATTTTTATTTAATTTAAATTTTTTAAAAATATTTTTTTTTTCTTTTATAAAAAGTAAGAAATATCACTTTTTCATGTAAAAAACAATTTAAAAATATTTACTCACCGACAGAAAAACAGGAAATACGGAGCAGTTGTCAACATAATTGCCACTGCCATGTGATCCTCGACTGTTGTCAGGCAAAAAACTTTGATAAAGGGACAAACCATCAACAAGCAACACGAGAAGAGAAACATGACACGCGACGGTGCTGTCGCCAAATTCTCAAAAAACATTTTGTAACCCAAAAATTTCGCTTCTAACAACGCCGCAACGATATACGTTAACGCTCCCAGAAACATGCCAACTTCCGAAATGAGTCTCACGGTATCCGAAACAGTATCTGCTCTCAAAAGTGGGCACGAACTATCCCACAAAAGATGTTGCTCTCCCTCGGCATGCTCTTCTTCGGTTATGTTGTACCAATAAGAGAGGGCGCTGGCAACTGCATTATCAATCGGTTCAAAAGTTTCGTTAATCGTCGTCATTGTTGTTGAAATTTCCGTTGAATTTGCGCCTTCGTCGTCGTCATCGCCCGAAAACATGGGTCTCAAGGTAAATCCGACCAAAGAGATGAAAAAATATGCCGTGAATTTGTAAAATTGCCGATAAAATTTGTCTTTTACGAAGGTATTCCATTTAACTTTCAACAAATCGATCATCACGCCTTCAAGTAAATCCAAATGTTCGAGTTTGTCTCCGAACGCGATCAAATTTAACGCGGAATCTTTGCTAATTGTCCCGTTATTCACGTCAATCGTGTCGATCTGTTCGAGCGGATAGGCAGCACACGTGATACTCCCGAGTTGCCAATAAATTTCCCGCTCAATATTCATGACGTGAAAAAACATTTCGACACGCGCGAGTTTCGCCGCCAACGTTAACGGAGTCAAGTTCAGCACATTTCGAATGTTGACAGATGCGCCCATCTCGTAGGCCATATCAAACGTGCTCAATTTCTCGTAAATTACCAACATGTGCAGCACCGTGTTGCCATTTGTGTCTTGGTTATCGGGATCGGCGCCTTTTGCGAGCACCAAACGATAACATTCCTCTTGACTGAGACAAGCGGCGAACGACAATGGATATTCGCCCCAATAAACGTAACCTTCGTAATTTGTCATGGGCGTCACATTTACCATTTCGTTGTCCAAAGTGTCGAAACGAGAGGATTTCTGATCTTCAGGACACATGAAATTGCCGCAGCAACGTTCTTCGACAGGCGTTCCGGCATCGAGAAGGAATTTTACCATTGATGGGTCTTCGTTAACGATGGCGATATGCAAGACATTCTCACCCCCTTAATTGGAAAAAAGGATTAAAATTGGATTAAAATTAAATTTATGATGGGGAGAAATGCAAATTACTTACAATACTCATCACACATCTATGAGAAAGAAAAAATAATTGAAAAAAAAATTTTTTTTTTATAAATTTTCGCATTGGTTAAATTTTTTATACTTACATAAATCTGAAAAGAAACAGAAAAAAAAATTAGTTAGAGTCAAAATTATTCGTTTTTAAAAGAAAATAATTAAATTTAACCGCATTTCGACTTAATGAATTTAAATTTTTACATTTTAGTATACCTCGCTTCACAATTTCGTTCTCCTCAAATTAATTTTTAATCAAAATTTCACAATTTCGTACTCCTCACGAAGTAATTTATCAATTTCAAAAATTTTTCATTACTCTAACTGTGAAAATTAATGAAGAGTTTCTAAATTTTTATCAAAACTTCACATTTTATTACTCCTCAAATTAAATTTCTTCAGTTCAATATTATTCACAAATTCGTACACCTCACGAACTAAGGAATTAATTATTTAAATAATTTCAAAAAGAAAATTTAACGAATTTCAAAATTTTAATCCAAATTTCACATTTTATTACTGCTCAACATTTAAAAAAAGATTTTCTCTGTTTGCTGACTTTACAATTTTGTACGCCTCATGAAATTTAAAATCATCTTATTGACCTAAAAATATTTTTATTTCATTCAGATGAGTTTATCTAACATTTTCTTATTCCTCATTTCAAAATTTTTCGTTTTTAATTAATTTTTAGATAATTTTTAGCTCTTTTAATCGATAAAATTTAAATGTTTTACATATTTTATTTTTTATACAACAAATTTGTACTCCTCATAATTTAAGAAATTATTTTATCAAATCGAAGGTCACTTAATTTAACTGAAAATTTTTCATATTTCACATTTTTGTACTCCTCAAAGTTATTTCCATGAGTTTAATATTAAAATTTTCACAATTTCTTACTCCTCAAGATATTTTTTTTATTAATTCAGATTTTCTCAATTTTGTACCCCTCACGAACAATGAAATTATTTATTAGAATAAAATTTTAACGAATTTTAAAATTTTAATCGAAATTTCACATTTTATTACTCTTCAGGATTTAAAAATTGATTTTATTCAAATTTTTTCAGAAAAATAAAAAATTTATCGAATTTCACTTCCCTGACTTTAAAGTTTCGTACTCCTCATAGAACATAAAATAATTTTTTATTTCTTTTTATTTGTTTTAAATGAATTATTTGAACATTTTCTTACTCCTCATTTCAAAATTTTTCGTTTTTAATGAATTAAGAGATTTTTTCGAAAATTTCAAATTTACAAATTTGTACTCCTCATTAACCGAAAAATCATTTTATTCATTTTTAAGTATCTTAATTTAACTGAAAAATTCTCAAATTTCACATTTTTGTACTCCTCAAATTAATTTTTTTACTATTTTTATAAAAAATTTTCACAATCTCGTACTCCTCAAGCATAAAACCACATTTTTTGTTCGAAATGCGGTAATAAAAATTCATTTTTTTCACAGAAATTCAATACTTACATCCTCAAGTAACAGCGGATAATACCTCAGCAATCGTTTCGCTAAATCCGCATGCAGTGCCGTCGCATTCAGCAAACAAAGATGCAAAATTGTCTCTCCCACAGCGCCTCGTTCCTTGATATTCCAAATAATCCGTTTGTATCCCGATGGATTCTGCCAATATTGCTCCTCCGTGATTTCAGGCCAATTTTTATCAACATCAAAATCCTCATCGGGATTCTCCAATTCTCTCACGCCCGGCAGTTGTTTCGCCTTCGAACGTTCTCGATTGCGAAAAAGGACGAGCTGCGAGATCGGAATGTACCTGCCAGCGCCTTTGTTGTACAGAAAAGGCTCGACTTTGGTCTTGATGGCGTGATCTATCTCGGCATATTGTTTACTTTGGGCAGCACGTTTCATCATGTCGACCAGCAATCCGCCTCCTTTGAGATTGACAAATTTGTACAAGGCCTGCGTCGAGGTTCCAGCTTGTTTTTTCACGCCACTCGTAACGTTACTCTCCGCCTGACCCATCGTTGATTAGGGAGTTTTTTTTGCGTTTTTTGAATTAATTTCTGTTAATTTTGAGACATTTAATTGAATTAAGAAACGGACGAGCGAAAATTCGAGCGATTCGTTTGAAAATTTCCACGAATATTGATAAAACAAAGGGATGTTGCCAAGGGGTTGAGTCATGCGTTGTGTAAGAGAGCGAAAAAAAAAATAACAGCAGTACAAGGACAAACAAAAAAAAATTATGATTTGTTTTTGTGCCTTTTTGGTATTTTGTTTTGTTCATATTCGTAATAACAATAATTGTCCTACAAAAAAAAATGGATGAATGGAAAAAAGTTACGTTGTCGTCCCAGATCGATATCGCCTTTTGTCATTTCATTTCGCTTTAAGAATGTAATAAATTAATTCTTTAGGCAAAAATTTTTTTTTTCTTCGATCGATATTTCATTCATGAAAATTTCTGCAAGGCTGGTATTTTTGATTATTTTTTAATGATTTTTTTTTTCTTTTTTTCTTTTCAGGTAAATTTTAAATTTTCATCGATTTTCTTGACAACAAGGAATTCCATTAAAAGATTTGAATGTAAATCGATAAACATCGTCTTCGTCGTCATGTATGTATAAAAGATCATTAAATTTTATGTCGTGTTGACACTGCTGGTAAAACAACTGAAGAAATAATAATAACCAGAAACTCCATAAAATGAAAAAGAATCTCCCTAAAAGAAATTTTCTTCGGAGCAAAAAAAAAATTTTTATGTGGATCATAAGATAAAGCGTTCTCTTTTTACAAGTGCTTTTCATTTTTTTTCTTTGGATGCAGAATTGCATGCCCTATTTTTATCGCTCATCGGTTAAGTGTAAGAAGTATATGTTTCGTAATGGAAAAAAAAATTATAAATTATTTTAATAATAATTTTTTTTATTCAATTTTAATTTTTTAAATTATTTAAGGTTTTTTTTTTAATTTTTTTAAATTATTAATTATTTAAATATTTTTTTATTTTTTAATATATAATTTTTTTCATATATTTGAGAAAAAAATCTTTAGTTTAATATTGAATTTAATTTAAATTATTTTCTCAATGTATTCTTTTTAATTAATAAAATTTATTATAATATATAATTTATTCATATTTATAATTTTTTTAAAAAAATTTTTTAAATTGAATTCACTCAAAAATAATAAAAAATAATTTTAAAAAATAATCTTTTATTATATCATATAATTTTTATTATTATTTTTTTTATTTGCTAAAATCTTAATTTTTAATTATTTTAACGAAAACCAAATTATTATTTTTTACAAAATTTAAATTTTTGGTAATTAAAAATAATAATTATTATTATTAAAAAATATATAAAAATATTGTACATTAAAAAATTAAATAAACATTTAAATATTATTATAAAAAAAAATTAAAAAAATATAAATTCTTAAATAATTTTAAAATTATATTAAAAAAATTTAATTAAATATGAATATCAATTTCTCAAAACAAAATTAAATTTATTTCATATATTTTATTCAAAAATAATTTAAATTTTAATAATAATTTTTAATTCAATTTAAATTTTTAAATATATTTTTTTTCTTATTTTTCAATTTTTCTTATATAAAAATTTAATTATTTATTTTTTTTAATTATATAATATTTTTTTAATTTTTTTATTTATTTGAGAAAAAATCTTTCCTTTAAAATAAATATAATTTAAAATATTTTCTCAATGTATTCTATTTAATTATTTAAATTAATAATTTTTATATATTTTTTATAAAATATTTCAAAAATTTTAAAAATTTTATAAAAAAATATTTTTGTTTAATTATATAATTTAATTTAATTATAAAATTTTTTTATTTTTGAATTTTTTTTTTTATAAATATTTGAACAAAAGTTTTTGTAATTATTAATTTTTTAAAATTATTTATATTTCATTAAAAAATCAAATTAAATAAAAATAAAAAAATATAGAAATAATATAATTTTTTTAAAATTATATTGAAATCCTTCAAATTTATTTTTTTTTGCATTTACGAAACATGAATTTTTCACATTTTCGATAAAAAAAAAGGTGTTAGCTATATATGATGAAAAAAATTATTACCTTCAATGTCATTTGTTGCCTTAAAGCGTCATAAAATGAAAAAAGGAGTAAACAACGTCGCCTCTATCGGAAGACGTTGAAATTGAGCTCAAAAAACACACAATTAATAAAGAGAAGAAAAAAAGTCGTCATAGAAAGCAAACAACGACGACGACAACGACGATGCGATGACTTTAAGATAAAACACGCTAAAACGTTTATTAATGTTCGCTTCCCGTATTTTTTTTTTATGAGCAAGAAAAGAAATCATATAAGGAGGCAAGAAAACTGTTTGGAGGGATGACAAATTTTACACCGCATGTGTTTATTTGTCTCTGTTACAAGAAACAAACTGAAACCGAGATGTTGGCACATTATGGGGGTACGCCGCACGACATTACACGCAAGAAATTACGGGAAGCCACATGAAATTTGAGGCGATTATCTTAGCGCGCTCGGTAAAAAATTACTTAAAGTCGTTTTTTTCTGCTTTTTTCGTTCATTTAACGAAGAAAGAAGCACAACGTGGCAAATTAAATCTCAATCAAAACATCGACAACGACGTGAATGGCGATAAAAAGCGTCTCAGGCGGAGGAAGAAGATACATCAACTATAATTAGTTTATGATTAATCACGAAATTTTTGCATCATTTGCATGGCGAGACAAAATCACGCCTAAATAGTTAAACTTGACTTCAAACGACGTGTACGAAAAAAATCGCTTGCGAACGTTTATTTATATTTGATTTGAAAAAAATTCTTCTTGGCATTGACAATGTAATTTATTTTGCATTAACCAAGTCGGAATTCAACACACGACGACGACGTGCATCGATTTGAGACACTATTAATAAAAGTGGAACAGATTACGAGCGTCGTCGTCGTCGTTGGTCGCTCAATTGGAATTAAATCAGGGATGTAAAATGTTTGCCATTAAATTACGTCGAATCTGGACAAAAATTGATGTAATTGAAGAAAATGTCTTTAATTTCCGGATAATTACTTACAGAAGTCATTAAAATTGATAATAATTTTTAATGTTAGTTTATTGTTTCAATTTGTCGATAGTAAGGGAGATGCGATGGGGAAAAATGTTTCATTTTGGAAAAAAAAAAAATTTTATTTAAAATTTAATTTAAATGAAATTTTTATTTAAAATCTAATTTTTTCTTTATTCATATGATTTTTTATTAAAATTAATTTTTTAAAAATTATTTTTTAAGTCAGATTTTTTTTTTTTATTTTTCATTATTTTTTAATTTTATTAATAGAAAAAAATTTTAAAATAATTTTATTAAAAAAAAAAATAATTATTTTTTTTTAATTAAAATTATTTAAAATAAAAATAACGAAAAAAAAATACCCAAATTAATGAAATTTAAAGTTAATTAAATTTAAACGATTTTTTTAAAATATTTTAAAAAATTTAAAATTTATTTATTTATTATTTTTTTTTGATAATAAAATTATTTAAAATTTTTTGACTACATAAAATAATATTTTTTTTAAATTGTTTTTTGTTAAAAAAGAAAAGAATAAATTTTTACAAAAATATTTTAAAATTAATTAAAAATTTAAATAATTTCATATTAAAATAATTTTAATTTATTTTTTTAATATTTAAAAAAATATTTGAGAATTATTTATTCAAAATTATAAAAAGATAAAATTTTTAATTAATTTCAATTTTTAAATTTTTTTTTTTTAAATTTTCAATTTCAAATTATTTTTTTTTAAATTAATTTATAAAAAAAAATTAAAAATATTTTTTTTAAATATTTTTTGTTAAATATTTTTTAATTAATTTAATTTAAATTTTTTTTCTTAAAATGAAACATTTTCCATCATTGACCTCCCCTTAAAAAGGAGCAAAATTCCTCTCTAAACGAGAAAGGCGTATGAAAAACTCATTTCATCATATGGTCGACTATCACAACGTTTCGTGCAGCAAAAAACACACACTTGGAATTATTTGTGAGCTTCACATACAAACGTATTCTATAAATAAATAAAGAATCCGGCATAAAATTGCAATTAGAAAACAATTACAGACATCTATCACTTTATCGTCTTTCTCCGAGCCTGCCTTCGAGACAATTTATTTATTTTTTTTTCGCATCGTCTTTTTTTATTATTTTTTTTTACAGAACGAGATCGAGAAGTGCGAAGAGAAAAGAAAACAATTGTCCATATTAAGAATATTTATAATGTGAAAAAAAAAGTTTTCCTGTTGTTTCTAACACTTAACGACGACGACGACTGTGGAATGCGATAAAGAAAAAATGAAAGAAATTGATTGAATTTTTTATCTTTTTTTTTATTTATTTAAAATTCTGTTTCAAACATTCTGAAAAAAAAAATACGTGATGTGTGGATTGGTCGTCGTATGTGACGACAATTAAATAGAAAAATCGCAAATAAATTTAAAAAAAGGAAAAATAACGAGACAATCGTTAAGGAATGTCCATTTCCTTCCTTTTTTCTCAAGATTAACTTGAATTTAACGCCAGATGCTTTAAAAAGTAAAATAATTGATTTGAATAAATTTCTAAAATTCGTCAAATATTTTCGGCACCCTCCTTTTGTTAAATATTTAAATTTCCAGATTAAAATTATTAATAAAACTTTTTTTTATTTAATTTTATTTTGTGGTTTGCGGTGCTAAACTTTTTATAATAATCTGGCGATTTTTTGTCGTATTTTAAAAAATAAAGGAAATAATTCAAGAAAAAATTTTATCGTGCATCTTCTTCATCATTATATTGTATTATATAAGATATATTATGGAGAATAATAATTTTCATTTAAATATTTCTGCATAATTTATTCCAATTAATTTGACTTTCGCAAACTACTTCTTTCAACTTTATTTTCATTTTTTCGCTGACGGCGTCGTTGTATCTTTGGAAATTTGCACGAAATTATTGGCAAAAAATCAATATTTTGTATAATGTGTACCTACATAGTATATTTTATATCTATGAAAAAAAAATTAAAATAAAAAAGTTTTTTTAAATACTTTAAAATAATTAATATTATTAATTTTGTAAAACTTTTTTAAATATTATTTAATTTAATTAATTTATTATTTTTATTAATTAATTAATAATTTAATTTTTTTTTAATAATAATTTTTTTACCATTAATTTAAAAAAAAATTATATCACAAAAAATATAAAATTAATGATAAAAAAATTAATCTTAAAATTATTTAAAAATTAAATTGAAATAAATAAATTTAATTTTAATTATTTAGATAATTAATAAAAATTAAATTAAATTTTATTTTCAGTTAAATTTAATAATTCTTTAATAATTAATTTTGTATTTTTTGTGATATTAAAATATATTTTTTCTAATAAATGTTAATTTTTGAAATTAAATTAAATTTTTAATTAAATTATTTGGAGTTTCAAATATTTTTGATTAAATTTATTTTTTTTAATTTTTAATTTTTTTTTATTAAAAAAATCTATTCAGCTAATTAACACACAGAAAAAAATCCTCGTGTAAATCAAAATAAAATAACGAGACAAAAAAGGAAAGAAAGCTGTTGTATTTATATTTAAAAAACTGCTTGACATAAAAATAATGCAGATCCATATGTTTTAGTTTTTTTTCGTTGTTGTTGTTGTTGCTGCTGCTCGCATTGTTTTGTTATACATATTTATACAGACAGGAAAAAGTAAAACAAAATATATAGGACAGCAACAACAGGACAGTTTTATGTTTTTTTGTGCTCATTCAACTAAATGTTTATATATCGAGGAAATGAACACCGAAAAAAAATATGCAAAATGATGAACAATGCTTGCAATTCCGGATCCAGTTTTTTTTTTACTTTGGGGTGTCTCTACAAAAAATTTAAAAAAATATTAAATTAATAATTTATAATTTTATAAAAATTTTAAAATTTAATAAAAAAAATTAATTTTATTTTAATTTTTAATTAAAAATAATTTTTCTTAATTAATTAAAATAAATAAAATTAAATTTTAATTAAAAATAATTTTTAATTGAAATTAACAAAATTAATTTTAATTTTTAATTAAAAATAAAATTTAATTATTAAATTAAAATAAAATTAATTTTTTTAATTAATTAATTAATTAAATTTAATTATTATTTTTTAATTATTTAAAAATTTAATTTCATCAAATTTTAATTAAATAATTTTAATGAAAAAAATAAATAATTAAATTTTTATAAAATAATTTATTTTCAATTTTAATTTAAATTTATCAATTATTTAATAAATTAAAAATTATAAATAAATTTAATAAATAAAATAAAATTATTTTAATTTAAAGTATGAAAAATTCGACCCAAAAAGAGCAATTTTAAATTTTTTTCTCCTCGAACGAATTCAAAAGTTAAAAAAAAATCATTCACAACAATGAAAAAAAAAAGTATGCTAAACATTTGGAACAATTTGGACCGACATGAATACAATTTCATCGCGAAATGTTTTTTTTCTGTTCGCATACAGAAAAATAATGAAAAAGTTTGGTAATAAGTTCGCTTTTGTTTTTGTTTATTCCGGTCGTTCGCTTTAATTTTAACAACACGAAACGAAAAAAAATCAGAGTCCTCATAAGTTTTCACCTCGCACGAAGCCATATCGCGTCGTCTAAGCTTTAAATCCCGTAATTTTTATCCAGGAACGCCATAAATTCCGTTTTATCATTTGAATAAATTTAACTGCCTTTAAAATTCCTCGTCGTCGTCGTTCTCTTCACGTATTTTTGTGTCGTTTTCGTCATGTGAGTACGAAAAATACACGTAAAAGTGACCAGATGTTATATTTCATATCTTTTAAAATTCATGTATTTTTTTTTGTTGTTACATTATTTTTATTTACAATTTTTACATGCGAACAATTTTAGTGAATGAGAAAAAAAGGAAGAAAAAAGGTTTAAAAATAGACTAAAAAGCACCTGAAAAAATTCCTCACATGTCCATCACATTAATTTTTCGTTTTTTTGACAAATTTCTCTCTCGGAACGATCCGAAAAATCGATGAATTCACAAATATTTCAAAACGTCTGTCGGTAATATGACTCTCGAGACTGCAAAGTTAACGTGATCCACTCAAAAAAGTTTAATTGAGGAAATTAAATGACATTTCCATTGTTCGGCGCATGGAAAACTTCTGCTTTGACGATGCAATTTATTAAAGCAAGCCCGAACGGAGACCAATCAAAACTATAATAAAAATACTTTTTGGCTTGCTTTACCCCTTTTCTGCTTCTATTCTCATGCCTGAGCCAAAATATCGTTTCAAATTGTTATTTTTTGATCAGAAACTTTCAATTCAAAAAGTTTTTCCATCTATGTGTACGATTTTCGGATATTTTAATCTAGATTGGCTTGTGTGCGTTTTGTTTGTGTGAAAAGTCATGAATAGAGCAGAGAAATAGAGAGAGAGATGGAGGCAAGTTGTACAGATGAATGATTTATTGTTATCTGTATTAAAATGATTGTCATTTATTATGATTATTTTTGAAATTGATACAAAATATTTTGCTTTTATGGCTTCATGTTTATTATGTCTTTAAATTGCCTCCCCCGTTCTCTTTGGTTTTCGGGCTTTAAGAAAATCTTTGGAAAAAAATGAGATTAAAATTTTGTCGTTGAATGTATTACTTGAACGTATTTTTTGTAAAATTTTTAATAATTTTTGAAATATTTATTTAGATTTTTTTTTAAAATAAAATAAATTAATAAAAAATTTCATTTAATTATTTTAATTAATTTATTTAAATAAATTTTTAAAAAATTGATATTTTTTTAAATTTAATAAATTTAAAATTTTTAAATCGTCATAAACAATTCCGTTTCGAACTATATTAATTAATTAATTTAATAAAAAATAAAAATCAAATTAAATAAAAATTAATTATTTATTTTTGAATTATTTTATTAGATTTGAATAAAAAAAAATATTATTTATTAAATAAAAATATTAATTATTTTATAAATTATTTTAAATAATTGAATACATAAATTTTTTAAATAAATTATTACAAAAAATTAAATGCAAAAAAAAAATTAAATAATTCAATTAAAAATTAAATTTTTATTGAATAAAAAATTATGAAAAAAATTATTTTTATATTGAAACATTTTAATTAATTAAATTCATAATTAAAAAATGATAAATTTGAAGTAAATTGAGATAAATACCTAAAGTCTAAAAAGCAGAAATTTTGTATTTTTTGTATTATAGTTATTTTTGCTTTAATTAAACACAAATTTTCAACTTTTTCATTTTTTGAAGCATTTTGAAGAATATTAAAAAATCGTTTTAATTTATTTACTTGATAAGTTTAATTAATTTTTAATATTTGGCTTATTTTTTCTGATTTTCATAATTATAATTAAAATCTTTTTTTTTTGTGAAAAATTTTTAATTTTTTTTTTATTAATAATATTATTTTTTATTTTTTTTTAATTTAAAATAAAATACAGAACAATTATTTTGAACAAAATAATTAAAAAAAAATAAAATTTCAATTATAATTTTTTTAATAATAAATATTTTTGATAAAATTTTATTTTTTTTAATAATAATAAATTTTAATGAAAATTTAATTATCCTCTCAGAGTTTATTTAATTATTTTAAATATATATTTTGAGGAAAAAATAATTAAAAAAAAAATAAATAAATTTTTTTAAAAATAAAAAAATTAAATAAATTTTAAATAAAAAAATTTCTAAATTATTTTTTTAATAAAATTTAAAATTAATTTTTTTTTAAATTGAAAATTATTTTTTTTAATGAAATCCAAATTAAAAATTAAATTATTTTTTTAAAAATAAAATTTAAATTATTAAATTAAGATTAATTTTAAATTTCTCATAAAAAAATATCACAGACAGACATATTGTCAATTTTCCCATAAATTCTTTAAAAAAAAAAAATGCGGCAAAAAAAGTGTGTTCAATTGAGACATAAAAATCGATTTCTCCGGCAGCAATAAAAGGAAACACTCTACGTTTTTATATTTCTTGCGTTGTAGTACTATTCCCATAATTGACTGTAGTATCTAACCATATGCTAGTTTATGTTAGTTCCGCTCATTCAGTCTATATGTTTCGCCATGTCTAAAAAAATAATTGGCGCATAAATATCAAAGCAAATATTTCGCGAAACATAACTTTTTTTGCGCCACTCGAACGAGGGAATTGGACACGTAGTTAGGACTCTCTCCAAAACGATGTCAGAAAAAGAAAAATCGAACGTGGTCTGTTTGTTAATTTGTTTTTTTTTTCGTGAATGACCCTAAAATTATATGGTTCACGCAAATTTCGTGCGGTAGCCAACAACAAGTTTGGGGATACTCACATGAACGTAACGAAAAAAATAAATAAGAGATAACAATTTATTTTGTGGTTCTGCGAAATCCGGGAGCAAAATATTTTCCGGGACATCTAACGTTTGACAGAACATTAAGAGCTTGTAACTTTGGCAATAAATAAAAATCTACCGCATAAATTTGCATTTTTGCGTCGTCGTCTCCGAAGACCGTAATCCAAAATAGTTCATCATTTTTATTGCGAAAAAAAAACTACAAAAATATAGATTTTTCTCGAGAAATCGCTATAAAAAAGCATATTTGAAGAAAATGTTTCAATAAATAAATTTTGTCGAGCTCACCATTCTTTTTTTTCTAACAAATTTATTTCTTATCTAATGCCAAGAAAAGTGCATACCCCGACATTTGTTTGTCTCGTGTTCGCCTGCATTTTTGATTGTCTGAAAAATTTTTGGCGACACGAATTGCAACCATATTTCCATTTAAATTGCCCATAAAATCAAAAATGATGGATTTTCTATGTTAAACATGGACAACAAATTTCACGTACATAATAAAAATACTTTTGAAACACACATGCGGAAAAACTTTGCCTCGTCTCAGGTATCACAAAAGTGCCATTTTCTGTACGGCGCACTGAAAAAGACATCATTAAATTGATATTTTTATAGCTATCATGCATCACCGAAAATAGTTTTCTTTTTACTTTTTATTTGACGCATTTTGAGAATTTAATAAAAATTTCAGCTCAAGAAATAAAAATAACTTTTCCTGCGAAATGCAATTATTTTATTATTAATTTAGGTTTTTATTCAAATTTTTATGCTTGAATTTTTTTTTTATTTTTCTTAAAAAAATGAGCAAAAAAAAAATGTTTACAATTCACATGTGAAGAATAAAGAAATCAATTTCAAGCAAAAATTTTTTATAAGGAAAAAAAACATGAGAACTTTATTTTTTACTTTTGTTGTTGTTGCTGCACTTTGTGTGATTATTTATTTGTTTGTTGGATTAAAGTTTGTGCAAAAATATTTTTTTTGTTGTATTTGTTGTGGAGACATATTTTATGATTATTTTTAAAAATAAATAAAATTTTGTATTTATCTGTGTTTTTATTTTATTTTGTTTTATTTATTTATTTTCTTATAGAATTTTTATAAGATAATAAAAAAAAATATTTTTTTAAATAAAAGAGATTTAAAATAATAAATAAAATATTGTCAAAAATTTAAAAATAATTTTATTTAGCAAAATAAAAATTTAAATATTTTTGAAAAAATTTTTTACAGAATAATTTATTTATTTTTAAATTTAATTATTTTATTCAGTTAATTAAATTTCATATTTTTTTATATTATTTATTAACTTATTATATTTATTATTTTATAATTTAATATATATATTTTTTGACTTAATTTTTTTTTATAATTTAAATTTTCAATGTCTATATTTTAAATAAAAATAAAATATTTTGCTTTGAATTTTTATTAGATTAATTAAAATGAAAAATTTTCGAAAAAATATTATTAAAATCAAATTATTATTATTTAAAAAACAAATTATCATAAAAACTATTTTTTAATTTCAATCAAAAATTTTTAATTTAATTCAATTTTTAAAAATTTTAAATTTATTTAAAAAATAGATTTATTAATTGAATTTACTTATATTTATTTAAAAGAAAATAAAGTTCAATAAACTTAATCTTTTAAAAATTCATTTGTAAAATTAAATAATAATATTTAAAAAATAATAAAAAAATTAAATTAAAGTAAATTTGTTAAAGTAAATTAAATTAAAGTAAATTTGTTAAAAAATATATTTTAAAAATTTTTTATTTAATTTATTTATTTTTTTTTTTTGAATTAATTTTTAAAAATTTTTAATTTATTAAAAAAAATAAATCATTTAATTAAAATTTAAAAAAAATAAAGCTTTCTGTATTTATGAAATAAAATATAAATATTAAAAAAGTCATAAAAAATTAAAAAAAAATTAAATATTTAGAGAAAAAAATATTTTTAATTAATTAATTTAAATTAAATAAATTTATTTTATATAAAAAAAATAAATTTAAATTTTTATTAAATAAATTAAATAAAACAAAAAAAAATAAAAATCAAAGTTAATTTGTAAAAATATATTTTTTAATTTTTTTTTTCAATGAAAATAAAAATTAAGAAAAAAATAAACATTTAACGTGATGTAACGCAAATAAATATAAAGACATGCAAAGACGTGGGTTCTCTCGCATCATAAACCAACTTTGTGGCATAATAATTCGTAATACAATTTATCGTCGCACTGTGCATTTCCTTTTCAAACCCCTTCGCTCCTTCTCACACAAGAGTGACTTTGATTTACGTGCCAGACACCTTTCGGCTAGAAAATCCCATTTTCTCCATCATTATAACAATAATAAACAATTTTCTTCATATCTTCCTTTTTACACACTCTGGAGTCTTGCCTTTGCAATTTATTTATAAGACATTTTTTCGCATCGCAGATAAATTTTGTCATCAACTCTTTTTTAACGTTGAGAAAATATTTGTCCTTTCATCATCGCGCCGAGAATTCCCTTTTTCAACATTATTCATCATCTGTCGCGACTCTGAAGCGCGAATTTTTTTTTTTATCAGAGACCACATTTGCACTCGCGACTCGACAAAGTGTTAGAATCTCGAAAATTTCGCTGCACGAGAAAAAAAAAATGGAGAAAATTTCCACAACTTCCATCAAAATGTAAAATTTAATCCTCGAGGCGCATTTCTACCTGTTTTGGTTATGAGGTGTCGTGCGCTTGTATAAACATTTATATATTTATAATATCAACACATATTACCTCGACTCCATCCACAATCATTAAAGGTACGGCAACGAGATAAGGCACCTTGTTTATTTTCATTTTTTCCCGAGAATTTCTCGTCCTCGTGCATTTTTTTCGGCAAATTTTCCGTGAAACGAGGATTTAAAGTTCCAAGAAACGCAAAACGGAATAAATTGTTGACAAGATATCGTTTCACCTCGCTCTCTCGAGTGCTTGTTTACGATGTATTTTCGCCGAAAATTGTTTGTGTTGCACCATTTACATTATTATTATTCTTATGAAAACTAGAAGGATGGAGAAAAATGTTAACACATTCAATTTTCATGACTTTGCCTGCGAGCGCTTTACAACGAGTTTATGTTTGTGTGTCGGCTGCCGTCTCTCTGATTGTACTATAAATATGCGAAGAAGAAGAAGGAAGTTGGATTTTGTGTGCATTTTTTGTAAGGAGGAGACTTGTGTGCCGGTAAGTATCTTAATTCGATTTTGAAGCATTTTGAGTACTTTGGAGACTGTAAGCGACTTTTATTGCATTAACGAATGTTTTCGCAAACTAACGAAATATTATTTTATATTTTCACTGTGAAAAAAAAAATGTTTGAAAAGTTGTTTGATTTAAAAAATTTTTGTATGAAAAATTAAAATATTGATAATTTTAAATAAATTTTTATTTAATTGAATTTTATTTAATTAATTTATTTTATTTTTTTTTATTTTAAAATTTTTAATAAATATTTTTTATTTATTTCTTTTTTAATTTTATTTATTTAATATTTTTTTCTACATACAAAAAAGCGGTTTGAAAAACTTTCAAAAAATAGTATATTTTTTAAATTTTAATTATTTAATAAATTTACTGCTTGAAATACAAACTTTTAAATTTTTATTAATTTTTTTTATATTTTTTTACTCGTAAAAATTAAACTAATTTTTCTTTGTAATTTTTTTTATTAATTTATATCTAAAAAAATATTAAAAATTGCAAAAAAAAATATTTTGAATATTTTTTTTATAAAATTTAAAATAATTTGTAAAATTTAATTTTTTTACTAAATTTTTTCTCAAAACTGAAATTGTTTTAATTCAATTAAAGTTGAATCAAATTAAATTTTTATATTAATTTTTAAATTAATTGAATTATAAAATTAATCAAATTCATTAAATTAATTTAATTTTAATTTTTTTTTTAAATTTTATAATTTTTCAAAATTATTTTCTTTTGAATTATTACAAAAATTTTAACGTTAAAGGCATAAAAAATTATTTAATGATTTTTTTCATATTTTTCAAGTGAAATATATTATTTTTTTTATAAAATAATTCAAAAACTTTAATTCAAGAGAAAATTTTAAAAAATTAAAATAAAAAACTATTAAAAATTTAATTAGAATTTTTTAATAAAATTTAAACTATTTTTAATTTTTATTAAAATTAAAATAAAAAAAATTGATTTTTTTATTTAAATAATTTTCTTCGATTGTTTTTTATTTTTTAAAATTTTTATTTCTGAAAGAAAAATAAAAAAAAATTGCTTTAATAATTTCACGAGAGACGAAAATTTCTACAACGTAACAAATGTATGCAAATTCCTATTGTTTGTAAAATATTAAACTCTCACAAGCGATATATTTAAGCAAGCCACGAGCAAGAAGATTCCCAAACTACTACCGTTAGGTAAAAAAAAAGGATAAAAATAAAAAAAACACGAAGAAGGATACAAATAACAAAAGAAAAGGTATTTTTCTTCCAAATTTATTTTTCACACCCAAATGTTATCCGCTATCCCCAAAACACAAGCCGACAAAAAAAATCGTTTTAAATAGAATTTTGATGGTATTACGAGAGAGACGAAGAAGAAGGTCAAAAATAAAAATTCAAATGAACAGACCTTTTGTTACTCTAATTTTTCAATGTAATCCTTGAATTTTTTTATTATCTTACTCAATTTAGGGCCAATTAACACACAAAAAGGTACTTCAAGTACCGGAATGCGCTCAAGTTGATTTTTTTTCCTAAACAAAAAAATCCAAAAAAGGAAAAAAACTTTTTTTTTGTTTGATTAACATTTGATTTATAAACAAAAGAAAGTTTTTCGGACTTTTTAGTTTACTTTTAATAAAAAATAACTAATTCTCCTGAAGATGGCAAGTAAGCGAACGGCGATTATCATAGAAATAGGAATTTTAATAAAAATTGTCTCATAATTCACGCAAACAATTACATTTTATTACCATACTCATCGTTCTAACGTTCTTCGTGTCTAACAACAGCTCGAGTTTTTTACTCTCATAAATAGCTTCTGCAAACGAAGAAATTCAAGTAGAGGATTATATAATTTTCCACATGTAGATGGCGAGTAATTTTTTTTAGCTTTTTGTGTTTGGAGTATGAGAGAGAAGAAAAACAGTGAAGGGTCGTAAATGTGGAATTTTTTAATTCAATTTTATTATTTTTTACACTTCACATCATCTCATTAAAAGTGACTTGACTTATTACGGAGATTCTGCTTTTTTTTATCATCATCGTGTTACTAAGCGTTACAATAAATTAAAAAAAAATATTAAATGAAAAAAAAAATATTTATAAGAAAAAAAAATTTTAAAGGTTGATTTATATTTAAAAAATTCTAAAAAATAAAAAAAAATATTAAAATTTTTTTTAAATTTATTTTTTAAATTAATTTCAGAAAAATATTCAAAAAAAAATTAATTTTATGAATTAAAACATTAAAATATTCATAAAATTAAAATTATTTTTTTCATTAAATAATTAAAATTTAATAATGATTTATTTTTTTTAATAATTAATTTTCGTAAATGAAAAATAAAAATAACTTTAAAAAATTAACTAAATAAATAAAATTTAATTTTTTTTTATTTATTTGTAGAAAATATGAAAAATGTGCATTGGGTCAAAAATTTTAAATGTTCATTGGGAAGAAAATTTGAATTGCAATTAAGACAAATGTGTCACAAAAAGCATAAAAATGAAATATAAAACACATAAATTGTTACGAATTGCAATTAGACAATTCATAGACATTTTAAAATGTGCATTGGGCTAAACTTCAAATCGACATTTGGGTATAAAATAAAATTGTAAATTAAATTAATATTTAAAAATATACATTTAGAAGACATTTGTAATATATTTCGGTACGAAAATTCAAAATATGCAATAGGCAGACATTTTAAAATGTGCATTGGGACAAAATATTTAAAATGCGATATTTTCATTTCTTGATATTTTTTTTCAAAATTTTTTATGCAAATTAATGCACATTTAATTTTTTTTATATTTTTTTTCAAATTCAAATATTCAAAAAAAAAATCGTAAGCTTAATATGAAAATAATTAAAAAATAAATAAATTATTTAAAATTAAATAATTAATTTAATTAATTATTTAAATTAATTTATTTTCAATTTAATTTTTTATTTATTTTTTTTATTCAATTAATTTTAAATATTATTTTATTTAGGAATTTCTTTTAAATTATTTTTTATTTTTTGGATGCAAAAAAAATTAAATTAAAAAAAATTGTAAAAAAATTAATTTTAATTTCAATTAAAGCTCCAACTCTTAACTAAAGTTAAAAGCATGAAAATTAAACCAAGTGACACTCTATAAAAATCACATGAAACACGAATAAAAAGTAACATAAAATAAAAAATAAAGCGG
Organism: Culicoides brevitarsis; assembly: GCF_036172545.1. Classification (NCBI taxonomy): domain Eukaryota; kingdom Metazoa; phylum Arthropoda; class Insecta; order Diptera; family Ceratopogonidae; genus Culicoides; species Culicoides brevitarsis. The sequence continues at coordinate 39,670,311 of NC_087086.1, read as the reverse complement.
AGGTGTGAAAGAATGAAAAGAATTAAAGAAATTTCTTTACTTTTTTTTTTATCCATGTTCGTTTTAATGAATATGCGAGATTAAAATTAATGAGTTTGCAGGTTATTTCAAACTTTTTTTTTTGCTTAACTCAAAACAACAACTCGCTGCATTCTCGGTAATGGCTCTAATCACTCTTTGATTAATTTTACAATTTTTAGTCGAAAAAAGGAAACTTTTGCTCTAATAATTATTAGTGCGGTGATGTAGTTCGTTCGTCCTCGTTATGTCAAGAACAAACAGACGGCATAAAGAAAAAAAAAGTAAAGATGTACACCGAAAACAGTAAAGTTTTTCACTTAAGTGCCCTCTTTATTGTTTTGAAACTAAATACTTGCTGCTGCTACTGCTGTGTTTGCTGACGGAACACAAAAATGTACGTTGCAGAAGTAACGTAAAAGTTTTTGCTTTAAATTCTGCCGTACAAGCTCGTCAGCGTGGCGGTTGTAGCGGTTTCTCATCCACGTACAGAATAAGACAAAATTGCTTTTAAGTCTTTAATTTGCATTATTTTATCCTCCTTAAAATTAAATAAAATTCGTGTTCGTAACATACGAGCATTTTCGAACCGGGAGAGAAAGCAACCGACATCGAGTACGAAGCAATTCTTGCAAAGTAGAATAATAAGGAGAAATAATACAAAATTGCATTAAATGAAGTGTTCTTATGGTCTGTCTGTGTTTTTTTCTTTTTTGCTTCTTTGCCTTGTTCAAATGAATTCTTCTTTGCAATTACTTTCGTTTTGCGTTTTGCAACACCAACAACAAAGTTTGCAATGCGCAGAAAATAGTGAAGAATTGCACACAGAGAGAGAAAATTTGTTGCAAAGGATTTTTTGTGTGGTTTCATGGCGATTTTTTGAATTTTAGTTTTGAAAATTGATAAAAATTAGAAAAAATTTTTTTTTTAATTTTTTTATTTAACAATTTTATTATATTTATTTATTTATAAATTAATTAATTAATTAATAAAAATTTATTTAATTTATTTTAAATCAAAAGAAATATTTCTTATAATTGAATTTTTTATTTTATCAAATTATTAAATTTTATTTATTTATTTATTTTTTTTTTTTTTATTTTTAATTTTTTTTAATAATTTTATGATATTTTTTCATAATTTTTATTTTTATAATTTTTCATATTTTTTTAAATTAAATTTTAAGAATCTTTGAAAAATTTATTTTAAATTAAAGGATTCTTATGATTATTTTTTTTTATTTTTATCAAACTATTATTTTTTTATTTTTTCTGAAGAATAATAATTTTTTTTTAAAAGTAAATTTTTAATGACATTTTAAATCTTTAAGTTTCTTTTCATTTGTGAATTGAAAGATTTTAATTTTTTTAAATGTCAAAATTTTTCTTCAGATTTTTTTTAATATTTTAATAATTGTTTTACATTTAAAATTATATTTTTTTAATTTATTTTCTGAAAACTTTAAATTAATTAATTAAATAAAAAAAAATAATTAATTAATTAAATAAATTAAATTAATTATTAAATTAAAAAAAATAAGAAAATTTTAAAATTTTTTAATTTAATTTATTTATTTTTTTATTTTTTAATAATAATTTATCAAAGCATAATTTTTTTCTAATTCAAATAAAAAAAAATAAATATTTTTAAATTTCTTCATTGAAACTCGAAAATCATTAAAATATAATTAAATTCTCATCAAAATACTATTTTTTAAATTTTTTTATGCCTTTTTTGTATGAAAATTCATTAATATGAAAAATAATTGTTCCTGCTGATAATAATAAACTATCAACCAAAAACAAAGAAAAACCATCCAAGAAAAAAATTAATCAAAAAATAATAAAAATCTTGCTAAAAGCTTAACTGATTAGTAATTCGCATGCAACAAATACCCAGCTTATGATTTTTTTTATTGCTAATAAAATGAGCCTTGAATCGTTTTCACTCTTCTTCCTCATCGCATCTCTTCTCTTATGAAACGAACGAAAAAATTTCCATTAAATGTCATGTCAGATTTTTCCACACAAAAGAGCTCTTATGTGTACGTGTAGTTGGTACGAGAACGATGATTGAGAATGGGAAGCGAGCAATAAAATTACATTAGCTACTAGTTACTGCGTGGATTGTCATCCGTTTTTTTGTCAACCAGTTTTTTTTCGAACGTTTAACTTTTTTTTGTATCTCTTTTGTGGGTTCAATTTACGTAATCCGCAGGAAATAATTGATTTTGCGGTTGAATTTCGGTTTTTGGGTTAAAAAAAAATTTTTTTTTCCAAACAAAATTTAAAAAAAATTTTTTTTGAGGTCCTTAAAAAAATAAAAAAAAAAATAAAATAGTTTTCATTGATTATTATTATTATCTCCTTATTTCTTGTACACGTTCCTTCGTTCGAGCTAAAAAGCCAAGGAGCTTCGTACAAAAGGGTGTGACGTAACACGATTTGCAGTGCCTCTCTCTCGCACTATTTTTCCTTTTTTTCTTCGTTTTCACAACATTTTACTTCCTGTTTCGCATACAGACAAAATTTCAGCTGTGAATCGCACCAAGACTCGTGCAACTTTTACATTTTCTCTCTCTCCTCGAAAAATAAAATTTTACCGAAGCATGACAATCGCATGTAGAGGAAATATTTTGTTGTTTCCATCACCCCTGCAGTTTTTGTTTTGACTCCTTCGACGCACGTGATTCTGTACGAGGTTGTACGAGTTGCTGCCTATTTCCGGTATTTCCCCGAGAAAAAGTTCGTCGCACACGAAAAACAGCTGATCGCATGATAATAAAAGGCTGTAATGGAATTTCGTCCTTAAAGAAAAATTTTTCGCTCTCTCTCTCTCTATTCTCTCATTCTCTCACTAATACTCATACAGACCCTGCACATTTAGGGGGTTGATAAACTCATACATTGAAAAAAGAAAAATTCTCTCAATTTTCTCTCTCTCACACAAAAATCTCCCTCTCAGGTACCTTTGTGTATACGGAAAAGCCATCAGGCATTTACTTAGACAGATTTATGCCATCAGATTATCGTATTTTGCTTTTTTTGCGTATTCTTTATTTTTTTTGGGTCGCAATTTTTTATATTTTTTGCCTGCACCCGACAACACAACAATGTCATATTTATGCGAAAGAATTTGCTATAAACGGTTATTTTATGAGTTGAAAAATTAAATAATTTTTAGAAAGTTTACAAATTTTAGGGGGTTTCGTACGAAAAATGCATTTTAAGCGATTTTCGTGAGTTGCATGCTTTATTGATTTTTGTCGCTGTCAATGGCATCAAAAAGGCACAAAAAATCAATGAGTGAATGGCATGCAGTAAGAAATCAAAAGAAGAAGAAACGTAATGGAAAGGTAGAAGTCACGCTACGGTTATTCCTGTGAAATATTCTGGAATAAGGCAAAGGGAGGGAGTTAATGGATTTTAACAAGAAATAGAGAAATTTGAATATTTTAACACATAATTTTTTGCTGAATTAATGAAAAAATTAATTTTGACAGAAAATAAATTTTAAAAATTTCAAAAATTGAAAAAAATCCAATAACGGTTAAAAAATTCAAAAATTAAGAGAAAATTTTTTAAATGTCAATTTGAAAAATGACGGTTAAAAACTAAAATTCATCTTTTGAACTTAAAATGTCAAAATTTCAAATAAAATTAATAAAAAAATTACAAAAAATATTTTTAAATATTAATTTTCTTTAAATATTATAAAAATATTTCATCTGAATACTCAAAAATTTGAAAGTAAATTTAAAATAGAAATGGTAAATTCAAAAATGACAGTTGAAAAATTTGAAAATTGCTTTTTTGCTAATTCAAATAAAACTAATTTAAATTTATTTGAAAAATTTTATAATTTTTAAAATTTTTTAAAATTATTATTTTTTAAATTATTTTTCAATAATTTTTATTTTATTTTTGATTATTTAATTTAATTTAATGTCAATTAAAATTAAACTAGTTTTGATAAAAAGTTTAATAATGTCAATTCAAAAATTGAACGTTAAAAATTTGAAAATATTTTTTTTCTTTTGTTAATTCAAATTAAGAAACAAAAAATCAATTGATTGTTTTTTGACCTTGTTACTGAAATCCTTTTCTTCAGTCAAAGATCGTGAAGCAAAGCAAGAAAAGCTGTAAATAACACATGAGACTCCCTCATAATAAATTTAATATCAAATCGATGCCGTTGATGATTAGGTTTCCGTTAATTATAATCTATTTTATTTATTTATTGTTGTTCCACACGATGTTATTGACCATTGTACGACTCTCTCTCTTTTTCTCTCGTACCCCCTTGTTTTTATTCGTTTTACTCGCCATGCTGGGCCACGGCACGTTCGAACCACAAAAATCCATTTATTTTCGATTCAAAGTGATACGAATCATGCGAGCAAAATAATAACACAATTTCATTAACCTTTCGCTACTTTGGGGTTTTCTGTTTGTCTATTGATTACAATGTTGTTATAACATCGTTTTCGACGTGCCGGTTGTAAGTCATACAAGAAGACAAGACACAAGCACGAGAAAAACACGGCAAAAGCGGCAATTACCTGCTCGTTTTCATATGATTATTTTTGATTCAATTAATGAGGTGTTTCATTACGTGTGTGTGTGACGTTGCCGGCATGTATATATGGGGCAAGCAGGTGCGTGACACATACGATTAAGTAAGAGATCAGTATCACAAAACTACTTTAATGAATGGTAATAATCAAAACAGTAAACAAGGCAAGCAAGCGCACAGCAGCAGTTCAAAAAGTAATTTTCCCCGGTTTATTGTTAATTTAATTTTAGCATTTATTTTTAGTTGGTTGTCATTTTGTGTCGACGACGTTTTGAATTGCTCTTGCTCACTTGCTCAATTACTCATGGAAGGAAATTACTGTAATTTTTTTTTATATTTTGTGCTTTTGATATGCCATTTTGTCACATGGCATGCTCTAAATGTGCAACGATTGAATGAAGAAGTGCATCACAAATAATGATAATAATTTTTTTTCGATTAATTTAAATTTTTTATAAAAAGCCTTTTGTATGATTTTTTATCATGAAGACTTGAGCGTGTTTTAGAAACTGTTATTTAATTAAATTTAAATATTTTATTATTTTTAATATTTTTAAATTCTTAAAAAAACTTAAACTTTCAAATTAAAATTTTTAAAGAGTAAGGGTCTCTTTGGAAAAATTTCTAAAAAAAAAATTCATAATAGAAGAAGGTCAATAAGGAAAATGTTAGTAAAAACTAATCAATACTAAGTGTCAATGTAAGATTTTTTGAATTTCCCATGGGAAGCTTTGAATCTTTACACATTTAGCCAAGAAAAGTAATTATTACTTTGAAAAATATTAAGGATGCTTTTTGATGCTTTGCTCGATTTACTTTTGCTAAACAGTACTTTGCAGATTCTGTTGCTCGCTTCTTATATGATTTCTTACTTAATGCCAAGAGCTCGACGGACTGCGTTTGATTTTTGTTAACTTAACTGGGTTTCTACTGCTCTCGGATGAAACAAAGTTTAATTTACGTATTCTTGAGGACATGCACACTTTATGATTTTTTCCATCATTAATGTAACTAAAGTAGAAGTGTTACTTTCAAAGTCGATAATGTACCATAGAATCAGGATCTTTTGAGTTATATTGAAAATAAGCTAAACTTCAATTATCTGAAAAATAAAAGAAAATATAAAAACAGTTAAAAGTTCTAAATTAAATTTTAGTTTAATGAAAAAAAATAAAAATTTATAAAAATTAAAACAAAAAGACAGACAGACAAAAACTCACGACAAAAGCGATTTTTTTTCATAAAATAAAAAATAAAACAAAATCGTATCAATTTAAATTCGTGAATGTCAATTTCAATTTCTTCGAAATCAATATTCTTCAATTTAAATCAATAAATTTAATATAAAAAATTTCTAAATTAAACTCAAACCTAATTTTCAATTTTTTTTCTCTTTTCAGGTAAATTTCCCAAAAATAAAAACAAAATGTCAATACAAAATTAATGTCCTCACCTGGTTCGTAAGTAACACGAAACATTATTTCCCCTTTTTCCATTTGAAATGTGGTGTCAAGAACTCAAGTAAACCGTTAAGTGGTAATGTGTATCCTCCATCCGAAAAGTTATCCTCGCAAATACATTGAAGCACGTGTCATGCTGTTTTTCAGCAATAATCGCCAAATACATTCTCATTAACTGGGTTTTGTATTTCAACGTGTGTAATTTGACTTTTCGCATTAAAATATATTTTAAAGGGTTTATCTGGCTTTGTACCCTTTTTTTACCAAACTATTTATAAGCGTCATGGCTGGCAAGTCAAAGGCACAAATGGTGAGAAATATATTTTGCGAAAAACACCCCAATAAAATTAATAACCTTTTGACATCCTCAAAAAAAAAGAGGAGAATAGGCTAACTAAGACGATGCAAGATGATGACGACAAATGTACGTTAAGGATAATGTTGAAGAAAGTACCTTTATCGTAAAGTCAATAAGCCGGAAACGGGTCTGATACATGTTTGTTTATCTCTTGCTTATTAGTGTTTTGTATTTACTTTGGAGAGATCCTTCGAAAGCAATTCGAAAGTGTTTCGATACATCGTTTTATCTTTTATGGCTCTTGAGTGCTGTTTGTTGGTCTTTGGCATCTTCTTCGTTATCTGTGTCTTATCAATTTTTACCTCTTCTTGTTTCGTAACTCTGTGGATGGAAAAGGATTCATGTTAATCAAATTTGATACTCCGAGTAACTATTTGGATCAAAAATGAATTCAATTTGGGTTCTTTTTAAACTTGAAAATCTTTAAGTGAGTTGAACATGTTTCTCGAAGTCTTCAAGGTTCTAAATGAACATCTTCAAATGATAGCTTGAAACTTTTTTAAGAGGTTTATTGAGTCTCAAAGTAGCTCTTTGAAACTAAATAAACCTCTTAAAAGTTTCAAGCTATCATTTTCATCTGAAGATGTTCATTTAGAACCTTGAAGACTTCAAATTCAAAGATTTTTGAACTTAAAGATTTTCAAGTTTAAAAAGAACCCGAAATTCATTCATTTTTGATCCAAAGAGTTACTCGAGACACTCAGCTAAGCATAATAAGATTCCAATTGACAAAGGACCAATTTATTTTTTGATTTACGAATAATTGGTAAAGGATTCAAAAAACTTTGTCTCACCAAATCTCCGAGCCTTCACAAGCTGAAATATGAGAGATAATGGCAAACAAATATTGATTCAATTCTGCTCGACACCTAAAAGTCGATAATCGAACATGCATAAATTCCAATCTAATTTCCATGAACTGAACAATTATAATCAAAAAGCCTTCTTCTTCATCTCTGCATGAAAACTGAAACAATCAGGAGGAGCAAAACACAACAAATAACGGATAGTAATCCTATATGGCTGCACATATCTCAATTGAATGGTTTGCATTTCTATTCCCAGCTATCTGCCCGATTATAATGATGTTGCGCAACAATATTAAATAAAATTATATAAAACCAAAAGCAGCAACATTCGAGCCTGTATACAATAAAGATGCAATCAAATAAACAGAGCATTGGGATTATTTTATATTAAAACTTGTTCGCTCTCTCAGCTATCTCTCTCTCGCTGTGTGTGTTTGAGTTAAGTCAAACATTTGCACATCAGCATGGAACGGGTGTCTGGTGCTGTTTTGTTTAATGGGGTACAAAGATAATATTGTGTAAGCATAAACATTGATACGCAGATAATTTCGATTGTTTTTAGCATCATTATTATTATTGTTGTTTGTGTTTTATGGAAAATCATCCTTTTGTGCCTTTTTGGTTAATCTACATAGAATGGAATTGGTTTTTGTTGAAAAGTCATGTGTGAAAAATTGATTGAAATTAAACGAAATTTAATAAAAATCAAAATTATTAAAAAAATTTATTTTAATTAAAATTTTCATTTTTTTTTTAAATTAAATTTTACTTCGAATTTTAAAAGAATTTAATTTATCATTTTTTTTAATGAAAATTTATTATTTTAAGGCTTAAATTATTTAATTTTAAATATGTTTAATAATTTTTTATTTAATATTCATTTTTTTTAAATTTTATTTTATTACTTATTTTTATTTAATTTTTAAAAAAATTAAATTTTCAATTTTTTTAAATGAAATATGAGCAAAGTATTAAAAATTTAAATAATTTTTTTTTTCTTTTAAAATTTTTTTTTCTTTAAAAATTTAAATAATTTTTTTTCTTTAAAAATTTAAATAATTTTTTTTCTTTAAAAATTTAAATATATTTTTTTTTTTAAAAATTTAAATAATTTTTTTTTCTTTAAAAATTTAAATTAATTTTTTTTTTTAAAAATTTAAAAATTTTTTTTCTTAAAAATTTAAATAAGTTTTTTTCTTTAAAAATTTAAATAATTTTTTTTTTTTAAAAAATTAAATTTTTTTTTTTTTTTTCTATAAAAATTTAAATAATTTTTTTTTATATAAAAATTTAAATAATTTTTTTTTCTTCAAAAATTTAAATAATTTTTTTTTCTTAAAAAATTTGAATAATTTTTTTTCTTTATAAATTTAAATTATTTATTTTTTCTATAAAAATTTAATAATTTTTTTTCTATAGTAAATGAAAATTTCAAAATCAATTTTAATCCGTTTCAAATCAAAAAATTCCTAAAATTTAGTTTGAAACGATTTCCATGTTGTCACAAAATTAAACGAATCAATTAGAATATCAATCAAAGAAATTCTCTCACGTTTCAATGACTCTTCTATATTCTTTGATTTTCATTAAGTGAATAAACAAACAAACAAAATGAAACGACATTTTGCAATCAAAATACTTGAAAGTCTCTAAAACTTGGAGCATGCCCATAAATTGTGGTTTCATGTCGTCTTGTCTATAACTCGCTTCTGTGTCATCGTGATCAAAATTAAATATTTTCTCTTACCTGCCATCTTTTACAACATTCTGTGTTCCTATCTGCTGTGTCTTTGTTTGAATTTTATACGATTTCAATAAAAATCGTTCTCTCGGCTTAGAAATTGGTACGTGGTGTGAAAAATCCTGCAAAGTCACAACAACCTTAATAGAATTTACCTTGCCGAACGTTGTGCAGCTTTAAATTTATGTATTGAATAGGAGTCACAAGTATTATTTTTATGCATCTGATTTTCACACAGAGATTTTCCTTCCTTGCCATGTCGTTGTTGTTGTTGTCGCCGCATGCATTGGAACGGAGAGACAACAAAAAATGTGCAGATATTAGCTCATTGATGATGATATGACGATAATGTCTGCATCTTCTAGTCTCTCTGTCAAGTCTGTTGTTGTCGTTTTTTGCACCGTGAACGCCCGATATTCACAGAAATTCTCGGAAAAATCAACTTGCAGTGTCATATTTCCCTCGACATTCGAGTCTCTCACCGCCTGTGTGTTGGCAATAAGAATCATTGATATCTTAATCTTGATCCGTATTATGTTGTTAGAATTCATTTTTACACTCCTTTTGGTGTTCGAGGCAACATTTTCATTGAATATGGAAACGAGGAGACTCGTGACTGGATTATGGGGTTGCTTATAAATTGAAAATTGTCAATTTTTTTTTTAATAAAAAAAAAGAAATTCTTTGGAAATTGTCTCTAATTGAACGTTTTAGCAACAGACAAAAAATAACAGAATAAAGATAAAAATTTGAAACAGTTATTCCCAGATGATTTTCCATATGCACCGTTATTACATCGATTTTTGCCGTTCTTTATGAACTTTATTTTTTATTCAACCTGTGTTCGTTCGCCTCTTTCTTTAGTAATATTCTTATAGGCAGTAATATTCATACTATGGAGCTCTGATAGTAACATTTTCTTGCAAAAATTTCACCGCAAATAAGATTCATGTTTTTTTCTTACCGCATTTCGTCGAAAAAATGCGGTTATGTTTTGGTAAATTTTATTTTTTTATTTAAATTTATTTTTTTTATTTAATTTAAATTTTTTTATTTAATTTAAATTTTTTATTTAATTTAATTTTTTTTATTTAATTTTAATTTTTTAATTTAATTTTAATTTTTTTAATTAATTTAAAATTAATTAATTTTTTAATATGAAATTAATTTTAAAAATTTTTTCAAAAATTTAAAATTAATTAAAAAGAATTAAATTAAATTAAAAAATAAATTAAATTTTTATTTTATTAAAAATAATTTTAGGTAAATAAATAATTTTTTGAAAAAAAATTAAAATTAATAAAAAAAAAAAAAATTTTTAGATTGAAATAATTTTTTCAAAAAATTTTAAAAATCAGTTAATAAAATGAAAAATTTTTAATAGAAATAAATTTTTAAAAATTTTAACAAAAATAATTTCTTCAACAAATTTTCACTTTTTCTTTAAAAAAAATTAATATAAGATTAAAAAATAATAACTAAAATTAAAAAAATAATTATTAAAATTTAATTTAAATAAATTTTTTAAAAAATAATAAAAATTTAAAAAAAAAATTTAATTAAAATTTTATTAATTTTTTAAAATTTTAATTAATTTATTTTAATTAAATTAATTTATTTAAAAAAATTAATTATTAAATTAAAAAAATAAAAAAAATAATTAAAAAAAAAAATAAAATTTAAAGAAATAGAATTAAAAGTTTAATTTAAATTAAAATTTAATTCTTAAAAAAATTAAAATTATTTAAAATGCGCTTAAATAAATTTTTCCTTAAAAAATCCCATTTTCTCCTACATTTTCTTACAGAAAAGCAGCACACATCTAAAAATATATTATTTACCTGTGATAACCCATGCGATGATCATCTTACACAAACTCTCAGCCACACACGTGCAATAATAATAATAATCATATATATCGGCTGATATCAACATGTACGATAAATTGAAAAATATTTCGCAAAAAAATAAAGAAGTAGTCTCGTGAGACGATGTAAGATTCTTCTGAGCCAACGTCGTAGATTGAACCAATAATTTCGCTTAAGGAAGCCATAATTTCAAGTCATGCATGTGTCTCTGGGGCCAGGTGTGCAATTCTTGCGGAGAGCTTTAATCAAATCAGATTAAAGATGATACTCACGAAAAAAAAAATTTTGTTTTGCTTGTTTAACATTCATTAAACCGCAGCAGCAGCAGCATGTGTCATCAAAAGAAATCAAGATGCCATTCATAAATAAATCAGTGCGTGCTGCAGACCGTGACAATAAACTGCAAGAGAGAAAAAAATGTAAAACAAATAAATTTTTGTCTAATGTTACATGTCGAGTCGTCGTCGTCGCTCGTTTTCTTGCGAGTAATAATTGTTTTAAAATTATCCGTTGTTCAAAAAAGTCGCAAAGATTGAATGAAATCCGTTTCGTTTGAAGTTTTAACACAAAAAATAGTGCACCATGAAAAAATTTAATATCATTAAGTATCCGATGTTGTATTTTTGTTGTTGTTGTATTACAGCAATTTACATGCAACCATGCATTGATGCATCTCTGAATGTCTCGTATTTGTTGAAAAAAAACTCAAATATGATGAAAAATAAGGTTATGTTTGCTTTATAATCATCTGGATGTGAATGTTGTTTGGTCTCATCGTCAGTGAGTGATGGATTTTTTTATTTTCATTTTTTTAAAGCAAAAATATGATTTTTACATCAGAAAATTTATTTTGAAAAGTTATTTATTTAATTTTTTTTTCAATTTTATTTTTTTGAAAAATTTTTTTTTTAAATTTATTTATTAATTTTTTTTTATATTTTTTTAATTATTTATTTTTTTTTTAATTTTAATTTTTTTAAAATTTAATTTTATTTATTTATTTATTTTATTTTTTTTTGAATTTTTAAAAAATTTTACTTAATTAAAGAATTTATTTAATTTTTTCTTTTATTAATTTAGATCAATTTTTTCATATTTTTAAAATTATTTATTTAATTTTTAAAATAACTTTTAATACTTTTAATTTAATTTAAAAGTATTTTTTTATATTTTTAATTTTTTTTTAAATTAATTTAATTTTTTTTTATTTATTTATTTTTAAATATTAAACTTGACTATATATTTTTATTTATTTTTTTTGTTTCATGAAAATTCAGTAAATACCAATTTTAATCAACGAACTGGTTTGTTAACGAAATTTAATTAAATTAATATTGGACAATTCACTGCAATTGGAGTAATTACGGCAATGGCAGTCGATTCGATGCGTCAAAATGTTGCAGAACAATTTGTTTCTCTGTCTAGTTTAAAGTTACACAGCAATATTTTGGTAATAAATGATTGGATTATGAAATATGAGGAAATTTAAATGTGTTGGAAATCTTAGAATAACGCAAAGACGTTTGCATAATTCGATATTTTGTGTGATAAAATATGAATTTATGAGGAAATTTGTTGGTTTAGAATTAAATTTGTGTAACAAGGAAATTGTTGAATTTGGATGATAGAACATAGAAGAAAAATTTAATTTCACTGAAATAATTTTTTAAAGCTAATATTAATGAAATTTTTAAAAAATCTTATATTTTTGAGATAAAAAATTAAATTTCAACAACAAAAATTAAAAAAAAAAATAATAAATCTAATTATGATAATTTTTATTAACAATATTAGTATAAAATTTAAAATTATTTTTAAAATAATTAAAAAATTCTAAATATTTTATTTTCTATAAATATTTAAAATATTTTTAAATTTAAAATTAATTTTTTTAAAATTTTTTAAAAAATATAATTTAATTAATTAAAAAAATATTTATTTGCTGTAAAATTTTAATTTTAATTTTTTTTTTAAATTTACTTACAAAAAACAATCCAAAAATAAAAAAATCTCCTTTAAAACCTCAATAGACAAAAAATTTCTTTAAAACATAAAAAACATAGATTTCCACGAAGAATTCCTTATTTTACCATTGAACATCGGAACTAATTCAGTCCATTCCTGACTTCATTAAAACAGAAAAAAAAAAACATAAAAAAAAATCTCTTGCGACTTCATTTTAAAAGACAAACGTATTTTTGTGTTCATTCTCTCTTTTTGTTGCATTTTATACTTTTTTGTAGTTTTTCATTTATTTTTAGTGCCTTCGGTGCAATGTTCGATCGATAACGCATTGTACATTTTTTTTACATACATATGTTGCTAATAATAAAAGCAACCCAAAAATATAATTTAAAAGTGATTGATTGACGTGTAGAGCCGCAAAATCGCTCGGGACATAAAAATTTTGTGTGTTTCCTCATTTATAGAAATTCTTATTTATTTTGTACAAAAAAAAAATATTTATTGAACAATTTTAGATTTATTTTTTTTAAATATATTTTTTTTTTTTAAAAAAAATAAAAATAAATTTTTAAAAAAAATAATTTTTAAAGTAATTAATGTTGAAAAAAAAAAATTAAAATTAATTAATAATTAATTTAAAAAAAAAAAATAAAATTTTAAATAAAAAAAAATTCAAAATAATTCAAAAAAAAATATTTTTAATAAAAAATGATTAAATAATATTTTTCCACAAAAAAAAAAATTGACTTTTAAAAAAATAAAATTAAAAAAAAATAAAATAAAAAAATAATTAAATAAAAAAATTAAAAATTATTTTTTTAAGAATTTTGAAGTATAAAAAAAATAATTAAATTAAATTAATTAAATAATTAAAATAAATTTTTAAAATAATAAAAAAAATAATTTTTAATAAATAATTAAAATAAATAATTTATAAAAATTTTAAATAAATTTGAAAAATAAAATAAAAAAAAATATTAAAATAAAAAAATTAAAAATAATTTTTTAAAGAAATTTTAAAGTAAAAAAAAATGCGCTAAAATTATTTAAAAAATGAAAACTTTTCCCTTTTAAAATTTTTTAATAAATATTTTTCCATAGTCCCGAGCCAAAAACGAAAAATTATGAATGCCAAGAAATCTCAAACTCAATTATTATTAAATATGGCATGATGCTTTATTTGCGGCAAGAAATTTGTTTGGAAGATCACTATATGAAAATTTCTCTAAAATAATAAAGATTTAAAGGAAAAAGAAGAAAAAAAAAGATTTTTGGATAATGAAATTCAACAGACATCAGGCACACACACAAAAAATGAGTTATTACGGAAAACATTTTACTTATAAAATGGCTTTATTTATCCTCTCGGAAATTCCTCTCCATACACATGGTCGACGAATGTGTGGCTTGAAAAATGCAATAAATGTAGTTCAAAGCTCATAAATAGATTCCGCAATAAATTTTCTTGGCGATATTTGGCTTCAATTTAATTTATGTCGAGCGAAGTGATAAAAGAAGGAATTTTTTTATTTTAAACCAAACACTCGAAAAAAAAAATGATAAAGGGGGATGTATGAAAAATTGCATCTCATAAGGAAATGTTTCGGTTTTTTTTGCCTCGCATGAGAAAAAAATGACAAATTGCGATCTTATGACAAAAAAAGGACCATGACAAAAAAAATGTCTCGTTGTAAGTAATCTCTTAGCAAATTGATAAGTCGTATGATTTGTTACAGCAATAAAATTGACAGACGATGTGGAAAAATGTTGCAGATTAAAACGAGTATCAAATTACATTTCTACAACTTTCGACGACAAGCAAAAAAAAATCAATGAAAACTTAGTAAATTGCAATCCGATGCATTTATCATTGTGTGCATTGACTCCAAATTCAATCAAATTTACGATTTTATCCTTTCTCATATGACTTTTATACGATTTCTCATCAAATTTTGCTCGCAGTAAATAAAGTTTCCAAAACTTTTTTTTTTCTTTGAAAAATCTCGAGAGCATTTTAAGTTTTTCGTTTAATTATTCAAGAACAATACTCACTCCCTTGTAATTTTTATTCAGCCGCCAGCGAAGTTTCTTGCAATTACTAAATGGATGCTTTTCCATCAAAAACATTTTTTTTCTTTAAAACTTTTTTTTTTAATGAACTGATGCATTTTTTTCTCGTCAAATTCAATATCACTTAATTTTAAATTGATTTTTTGTTTAAATTTAATTTTTTTTTTTCATACAAGAGTTAATTTTATTGAAAATTTTTCAAATTCTTGTTAAACACCGCTGAAACAATTCAACACTGCGTTTTTGTGTGTGATATAAAAATTATTAAAATTTCTCATGTTTTTCATTAAATTTAATTTAATATAAAATATTTCAACGTAACAAAAAAGGTAAAAATAATGAGAATTTTGTAATGACTTGCATTGTTTTTTTTCCGCATTTTTTTTTTTTGCTGCATAAAAACACGTTAATATATGTAATTAATATTAAAAATTATTTTTGTGATGATTGCGAGTGATATTAATGATTTTTCAATTGTTTATTGTGGGATAAATGTCTCTGGAGGGTTTTTGATATTTTGAACTTTTCAAAGGGTAAATGTTAAAAATGAATTAAGTGCTAATGATGCAATCAATAATACGAATGATATATTTATTCGAGAAAAAAAATGAGAAATTATGGAAAATTTAAATAAATATTGATAAATGGGGAAAATTTTCCATACAAAAGAGAATTAATATTATTTTTAAAAAATAATTTTGTATTAAAAATTTTAATGTATAAAAATTTAATGATTTTATTTAATGTTAATAAAATTTAAAAAATATATTTTATTTTATCAAATAATATTTTTGAATAGTTTTATAAATTAAATATTATTTTTTTTAAAAATTTTAAAATTTATTTAAAAAAAAATTATTAATAATTTTTAAAATTATAAATAATTAATTATTTTTTAAAAATTATTTTAATTAAAAATAATAAATAATTTTTTTAAAAAATTATTTTAATTAAAAATTATTAATTAAATATTTTTTAATATTATTTTAAGAAAAAGTTTTTTAATTTCAAAAAAAATAAGGCAAAAGCAAATTATTTTTCAAATTTATTTTTTTATAGTTTGATAAAATTTATATAAATAAAATAAAAATAAGAATTATATACACAAAATTAATTTATTTAAGTTTTTTAAATTTTCTTAATTTTATTATAAATATTTATAAAAAATAAAAAAATAATTATTAAAATTAAAACTTAATAAAATTTATAAAAAAAATATTCAAATAAAATTTATTTTCAAAATAACAAAAAAATTAATTAACTTTTGAGATAAATTTTATTTTATTAAAAAACTTTTTATATCAAAAATTATTTATTTTTAACAATAAAAATATTTTGAACAAGTATTTTTTTTAAATTTTGTTATTTAACTCAAATAAATATATTGAGTAAAAATAATGATTACTAAAATTAAAACATTTATTAAAATAAAAAACATTTAAAAAATTAAAAAAATTAAAATAACTATTTTGAATAAAAAAAAATAAAAAAATTAATTAAAAAATTATAATATTAAATTAAAAATGCAAAAAATTATTTTATTTTATTTAACAAAAAAATTAAAAAAAAATAAAAAAATAATAATAATAAAATAAAATAAATAAGTTTACAATAATTTTAAATTATTTTTTTAGCTTGATATTTTTTTTTTATTCAAATAAAAATAAAAAAAAAATTAAAAATTATTTTAAACCTTATTTTAAAAAAATAATTAAAATTTTTAAATAAATTCTATATAAAAAATTAAATATTTTAAATAAAACTTTAAATTATTTAAAATATAAAAACTTTACTTTTCCAAAATAGGATTCATATTTAATTTAACGTACAACATATTAAACATATTTTGGTTGAGCGACAAGCAGTTTTGCATGCAAAGCTCACAGCTGTTCAGAATTAATGTGCGGTGCTAATTAATATATTTGTTTTTGTTTTTATTTTTATTGTTTATACAATATTTTATTTCATTCAAAGGTTCGCAGTTACCAAGTTGCAATTATATTATTACGCAATGTTTTCGCCCGACTTTTCCTCATAAATTTGAATGAAAGCTGTTTCAATTTATTTTATTAAATAACAACGTTTCAACGGAGGTAAAAGTTTTCCTCGCTCGAATTCCATTTCTCTCATTGCGTTGCCTGTGAACGAGAGGAGGAAGAAAAGCTGACCTTATGAAATATTTTAATATTTATTGCCGACCTCCTTTTTGCCTCGCACTCACTCATTCACTCGTTCTTGATTACATTCGTCGTTGTTGTTGTTGTTGTTCGTGTGTGATATAAATAAATTTGTATCATTTGAATCATCCTTTTACCTTTTTAATACCGCCTGAAAGGCAATTGTTGTCTTCTTCAAAACCATTTATTATTAAAATATTTACAATTTATGTGAATGAGTAGTGTTATTGTTTTGTCTCTTTTTCTCGGTACCCCTCACACAGGCACGTTTTTGTTTGTTTCGTTTCATTAATATTTCATCTGAAACTCAATGGAAAAAGACGCCACATACATGTCGTTACTTTGTCGTCGTAGCGGAGGAGAGGACATGTGAAAGAGTTGAAATTTAGTCGGAATGTCTAATGGATAAAGTTTTAATGGTGAATTATACTCGTTGCTTTGTGTATATCGTGCGGTCGTGTTTTAATGCATTTTGTGGTTTACATTGGAAATACATGAAAAACTGGATCTAATTGATTTACTTCGAGCTTACTTCTATTTTCGTGCAATTCTTGTGGATTTTCATTAACAGCAAACTTTAAGATTAAAGAGAACTTTTTTTTAGAAGAATTTCATTATCATAAAAACACACAAAATGATTTTTTCATTTATTTTGTTATTTGCTTTTTCTCATGCTTTTTATTGAAGTTTAATTTTTTTGGTCAATTTAAAAATAATAATTTTGATATTTCCATTGAAATAAATTTAAAAAAAAATTAATTTAAAAATTAAAAAATACTTGAATATTTTTTTTAATTTTTAAAATTGTTTTTAAAACCAAAAAAAAAAATAAAATAAAAAAAAGTAATAATAATAATAAAAATATTTTGTTTAAATAAATAATAAATTTTTAAATAAAAAAAAATAATTTAAATATTTTTTTTTTATATTTTACGAATTTATAATTTTTATTAATTAATTTATTTAATTTATTAAAAAATAATTTTTAAATAATATTTTATTTTTTTCTTAAAATTTCTTCAAATAAAAAAAAAATACTTGAAATATCTTGTAAATACGAAAATTTAAAATTATAAAATAAGAAAAAAACATTAAATAAAAATTTATTTTTTTTAATATTATTATTATTTAATTTTTAATGATAAAAAATGTCCTAAAAAGTGAAAAACAAGAAATTTATGAAATTAATCTTCGTTCTTAAATTTTATTTTTTGTTTAAATTTTTATTAATTTAATTTTATGCAAAAAATAAAAAAAATGTAAAAAATAATATTTCGTTAACAAATATTTTTATCACACTTTTATATAAAAAAAATTAAATTTAAAAAAAATATATTTAAAAAATTAATAATTTAATTTTTAATGAGAATAAAAATGTCCTAAAAAGTAAAAAATAAGAAATTTTCTTAAATTGATATTTGATTTTTTAAATTTTAATTTTTACAAAATTTTATTTACTTTATTTAATTATTTTTAATTATTTTTATTTAATTTTATTTATTTTAAAAAAATAAGAAAAAAATTGTGAAAAATAAAATTTCGTAAAAATATTATTTATTTTTCACTTTTTAGGACATTTCAATAAAAAAAATTGAATAAAAGTTTTTTTTTATTTTTTTTTTTCATTTACTTTACATTCATGGCAATATAAAAGCTTGGCGAGAACGACAAAGGTGTGCTTTTTTCAAAAGCAATTCAGATTCAAATGTATTCCAAATTGCTAAAAATGCTAATTTATGTGTGGGCCAAATGTACAATAACGCAACGGAGACGACGACTCGAGTCAATGTAAAAACATGAGAGAACGATAAAAATGGCACAGTTGTCATTTCGTCGTGAAAAAAATGAGCAGAACATGCGTTTTGTTTGAAAGTAATTTGTATGCACAAAAAGCAATCATGCCGAAGAAGGCGCTGAAATGGCAGCGATGAATAATTTTCCATTAATTCGAAGCCAAAAAGGTGAACGCGTGACGTTGACGTGTCGTTCGGTGGTCAAAGAAACATCCGAAAATTAATTTCAGTGCCTCTTTAATGATAATCTAATTCATTTTTATTGCATTTCTCGTCGTCGTTGTTCCAAGATGACGACACACAGACACTGAATTTAATAAAATTACATTATCGCCTCTCGTCGCAAGCAATTTTCCCCTTCAGACGACGACACAGGTGCTCGACGATGCTCTAAACTGTAATAATGTCACTCTCATTAAAGTCCCATTTCATAATTAAAATCCTTGTCAAGATGATTAAAAAGTTGCATTTTGTCACACCTTCCGCTCTCTCTTTTGCCGAACGAACGAACGGCAAGAACATGAACATGCACAACTTACAACTTGTTAATTATTTTGAAAAACAACAAATGTGTTGCTGGGTGCCTACAATGTTCGTTCACATTGTTTTGGGTCGAGGCGAGTTGGTGTCATCTCCTCTCAGACACAAAATTTTCATCATAAATCATCATTTTTGTGAGTGAACGTGTGTGTCTAATGTGCTGTTAATTTTTGCAATAAGTCAAATGTTCGCACTTAGAGGAAGATAAAAATGTCACAAGCGAAAAAACAAAACAATTACAAACATTAAAAAAAATATACAACAAAGTGTAAATAACTGTGAGAACATGTGAGATGTGTCTTGCGGAAAATATTAATATTTATTGACAAACTGACAAATTTTTACTTCAAGCTTCATATATTTATAAATATATATTTTAAGATTTTTTTCAAAGATTTAATTTTTTTATTAATATTATTATTTTAAAATTTTTGGTTAATATTAATAAAACATTTTTAATAAATTAAAAAAATAATAAAATAAAAAATAATTTAAAAAAAAATATAAAATTAATTTCTTAATAAAATAAATAATTAAAATTTAAAAAAAATAATAAATTTTTGAAAAAAATAATAAAATTTTTCTAATTTTAATAAAATAATAAAATATTATTTTTTAAAATTTTTTCATTATTTAATTTTTTAAAAATTTTCATTAAATATAATATTTAAAAAAACATTTATTTAAAAAAATATTATTTTTATATTTTGTTTAATTTTTTCATCATATAGAAAGTATAAAAAAAATAAATTTAAAACTTTTAATATAAGTTTTTATAACATAATAATTTTTTTTGATTATATAAAAACTTAAAATATAACAAAAATTATTGTAATTATAAAATATACAAATTATATTGAATTTTTATAATTACTTAAGCTCAATTAAATTTAAAAAAAATATATAAAATTTTCTAAGAAATCAAAATAATAATTATTTTTAATTAATTTGCAAAATATTTAGTTTAAAATTTTTAAATTAAAAAAAATAAATATTTAAAAATTTTATTAATTAAAATTAAATATTTTATTTATTTTTTTATTATTTTATTAATTTTAATTTTCTCATAATTATAATTAAGAAATGAATTTAACTTTTTTCAATTTTTATTTGTTTATTTATTTTATTTTTTTTTTTTTAAAATAAAAGAAACTAAAATAAATTAATTTAATATATTATTTTTTTGGTACAAATTTTATTTTTGTATTTTGTTAAATATTTTTATTTTAATTAATTTTTATTTTTGAACTAATTTTTAAATTAATAAAATTAAAAATTCTAACTTTACAAAAATTTAACTTAACTTTTAATAAAAAAAATAATCTTAAAGCATTTCAAATCTTATAAAAATCTTACCTCCTTTTAAAATTCTGTCAGAACATTAAAATGTCGTCGTCACACAATCCTTGTTCATTATTGTCATCGTCATCGTCGCATCATTAAAATAAATTTTAGCTTAATATTCAACGTTCACGATTATTATACTTTCATACGTTTTTTTGTACGTTCATGTCACCCTCGTCACCCCTTTTAAATTTTTTTTGTCTCATCAAATTACTAAGCATCCAAAAATTTATTTCTTTTGTCATTTCTTTGTTTTCAAATATTTTTTTGAGTCCTTTTAAAAAATTGAAAATAATTAATAAGAATTAACTTTAATTTTTTTTATAAGAAAAAAAAATATTTTAACGAAAAAAAAAAATAAATAAAATTAATAAAATAAAAATAATTAAATTAAATTAAAAAAATAAAATTAATAATATAAGCTTTAAATTTTAATAATAAATAAAAATAGGTTTTTTTCAAAAAATTAAAATGATTTAAATAAAAACAAATTAATTGAAAATTCATAAAAAATAAACTTTAATATTTTTTGTAATTAAAAAATAATTATTTTAAACAAAAAATAAATAAAATTTAATTTAATTTAATATAAAAAAAAATAAAATAAAATAAAAAAATAAATAAAATTAAAAAAAAATAAATTAAAAAAATAAAATGAATAGTTTGCAATATTTAAACAAAAAATAAAAAAAAAATTACTCGTCATGCTAATAAACATTTTTTTAATTTTTTCTGTTCACCCTTAAATATCGCATTTTAAATTGATACCCCGAGTGAACAATAACACGCAAGTTATTACAAATGTTTTGCGCTCCGTTTTTCAAATTCTCATAGAAGAATTTTTATTTTTACGTTTATGACTATGTCATTAATTCTGCTGATAAAAATGTTTTACTTGTGATTATATGTGTTTGTTTTTATAATTTTATTTTAACACCTTCAATATACGCCTTTTTGTTATTTTTTTTCATAAATACAAAAAACTTGGCATTTCACTGAGTGAGTGAATGAAAAAAAAGGAAACGAACGCCGTAGAATGTTAAATGGCGATAATGAGTTGATATGCAATTAAGACAGCAAAAAGGGGGATTTTTATGACATTTTATGAAGGAATTCAAGTTTTAATTAAAGAGCAAAAAAAAAAGTTAAAAGTTATTATCGCAAAAAATGCCCTCGAGATAAAATTATACAAATTTTCGTAGTCTAGACATGGAAATCCTCCCGAAAATTTAGTGCATCAATTTCCCAATAACTTCAATTCCCCGGCAAAATTTGAATATTTCGATTGAAATGCGGAGACGACACACACAGGAAATGTCATAAATAAGCAATTTTGTTTGCAATTCCATCGCAATATTTTCGCAAGATACAAATTGCGAGATAAAAGGTGTCAAAATATTTATTTTTGAACAGAAACAAGAGAAAAGTCGAAAAAAATCATCAACAAAATCAGGAAATGACTCGAAACTTACAACGATCAATTTGGCATCAATTTTTTTTCAATAAAAATTTTTTCGTGTGTTGACAATTTTTTTTAAACGTTTTCCGAGATGATCCCGATTTCACTAATAATTTCCTTTTTCTCTCGTTTTTTTTTCATTTTTTTGATGCACTTTGCCCGAAACACATGAAAAAAGTCTTGATTTATATATTTTTTTTTGAATGATTGAAAAATGGGAAGTTGTAGAATGGAAATAAGCAATTTCCGTATTTTAAACAGCAGCGAGCAGCGCATCGCATGCAAGAGGATGAAATAAATCAGGGAAATGAATGTCAAAAAATGATTACATTGTGCTTTGCAATGAAATTTCTTGTTTTAAATTGAAAAAAATAACAATTTAAGCAAAATTTTCGTTGTTAATTAACTTCTTACTAAATCTCTGCGAAAACAAATAAAAAGAGAAAAAAAATAAAATAAAAAGGAGGATGCTTAATTTTATTGTTATCATTATTCAAATTTAATAAAATAAACAAAATAAACACTTAAAAATTTTATCTTTTTTCCCTTCATTATTATTGATCCTTAGAGAAACAAGTAACGGTCGACGACGACGACACCGAAAACGGTAAATAAGGGAAAAGTTTGAAAGTACACTGTTAATTTTTTTTTCTGGTTGAAGAAAAAAAATGGAAAAATTTTTATTTTAATTTTTAAATTATTTTTTTTTATATATTAAAATATTTTAATAATAATTGAAAAATAATATTAATTTTATTTCTATTTTTATTTAATTTTTATTTTTAAGTTTCATGAAAAATTTCACATTTTTTTGTTGAATTCAATTTTATTTCAAATTTTTTTTTATATTATTTTTCAAATATTTTTAATATTTTTTTATACGAAATTATTTTTTTTTATTAACTAAAATATTTGTTTTTGCAGAAATTTTTTTATTTTTGTTTTTGAAGATTTTTATTTTAAAATAATTTATTTATTTTTCATAATTTTATTTAAGAAAATTTTTTAAAAAATAAATTGAAAATTTTGTATTAAAAAAATTTTAATTGTCAAAAAAATATTATTAAATTTTAATTTAAATTAAATTAATAAATATTTTTTTACGTAATTAAAAAAATTAATTAAATTGTGACATTTAATTATTTATTTTTAATTCGAAAAAATAATTTATTTTAAATATTTTATTATTTTTTTTTAATTTGTTTGTATGAAAAATAAAATGATTTAAATAAATTATAAATTATTTAAAAATCATCAAAAAAATAAATAAATAATTTATTAAATTTTATTATATTTTTTTTTAATATCAAATAATTATTTAAAAAATAACTAAAATATTTAAAAATTAGAAATCATTATTAAATTAATTTTTAATATATATTTTTAAATAATATTGTTTAATTTTTGAATTTAATTATTTTTGTTTTTTAAATTAAAAAAAAAAACATTTTTTAAATTTATTTTTGTTTAATTAATTAATTATTTTAATTACGTTAATTTAAATTAAAATTTCATTATAATTTTTTTGACAATTAAAAAATTTTTAATAAAAAATTTTAATTTTTTTTTAAAATTAAAAAAAAAAATAAATTAATAAATTTTCAACAGTGTAAACTGTTTCAGGATAAAAAAAAAGTAAAATAAACCACAAGGACATGCAAGAAAAAGGTGCCGATAGTATTTTAGCTGTGATACCTTTTTCAACCTTCATTAATTGATTTATCCCAGATTCCTTGTATTCCGCATATTTTGTCAATGTCTGGCAGCAACAAACACGTCAAAGGTGTTTGGTGTCATATTTATTATCTTATCATCGGCACAAAGAGACCGGCAGGTAGCAAAATCTCGGAATCAATTTGCACAAATACATTTTCACCGCCCAATTTAGGGAAATTTTTCAGATAAATTTGATTTTAACCCAATATTAATGCAATTTAATACGGAAAAAAGTGACAAAAGTCCCCCTTTTTTATTTTCCCGTGCGATAAACGTTTGAACGATTTATAAATCATCTCCCTCGATTTATAATTAAGAGTCACACACCAATCGCCATGCATGCGAATATTTGACAAATGAATGAATGTTCTGCTATTAAATTACCATCCTTTGTCCATTTCCGGGCGCATTTTCGAAAACGGGCGAAACCGATGCGATGACACAAACACTTAATTTATTTATTTATTTGGAATTGGTGTCAAGTGTCTCTCTCGTCGGTTTTTGTTCGTCTACCTGTTAGAAAAAGGTATGCAGGCGCGGATATTTCAAAGCCAAATGTTTTTCGTTTGTGAATTTATGATAATACGCGGGACACAACGTTCAAAGATTTATTAATTGCGCGCGCGAAGCCGTGATTTGGCGATTTTTTAATCGACAACACGAGGAAATGGAGACACGACACACATGAGCAGTAATTAAACGGAATGTTTGGCGTGTTTAGTGTTCAAGTTGATGTGTTGCTTCGAGCAACAGGAGCTGAATTTGGAGGAATTTTTGATGGGTTTTTGATTTCTGAAACGAGAAAAATTTAAAAAAAATAATATAAAATTAATTTTGTTTTAGAAAATAAAGAAGGTTCAAATTTAAATTTTTGGAAATTTTTTCTTAAAAATATAAATTTTAAATAAAAATAAAATTAAAAAATAAAATTAAAGTTTTAATTCAATTTAAAATATTAAAAAAAAATTAAAAATAATTAAAATAAAAATTAATAATTAAAATTAATTAATAAAAAAAATAATTAATTTAAATTTTAAATAATTTAATTTAATTAATAAATATTAAATAATTAAAATAATTTTTAAATAATAATTTTTTAAAATTTTTTAAAATAATTAAAATGTTTTCGCTAAAATTAAATTAAAATTTTTATAAATAAAAAAGGTTAATTTTTCTTTTTAATTTTTGAAAATAAAATTAATTAAAAAAAATTTTTTTTTTTGAAAATTAACTTAATTTTTTTTGAAGCTCAAATTTAAGCTTAAGATTTTTTTTTTGTTAATTAAATTTTTTTCTTAATCCCATAATTCGGAAAAAAATTATTAATTATTCATTTTTTAAAATTTAATATTTTTTAAGAAAACTGAAACATTCCAAAGATTAAAATAAAAAAAAAATTGAAAAACTTAAGAAAAATTTTTTTTTGCGTAAAAAAATTAATAAAATAAAAAATTTTCCAATAAAAATATAAAATTTAATAAAATAACTAAAACAGCTTCTCATACTCAAAATTCTATAAATTTTTCTTAAATAATTATTTTTTTTATAAAAAATTTATCTTATTAATTTTTTTTTTCAAAATTTATCAGAAAATCATAATTTTCTGTTATTTATAAATTTAAATTCATTTTCAAACTAAAAGCTTTAGAAAAAAAAATATTTAAAAATTAAAATTTTAAGAAAAAAATTTTTTTTCTAAAATTTTTAAATATTTTTTCATGGAAAATCAAAAATTTCATGTCCATTTTCGGTCCCTCCTTCATGCCCGACACCTGTTCCAACACACATGAAAGCCGTGAATGGCGCGCGAGACAACACAAAGAGTCATTAATCATGTCCAGAACATTCGTTACTTCATTCGCTGGGCGATCAATACGCCGAAAACCGAGCACAGTTATCTGTAGATAAATAAATTTGTTTGGCAAAGAAGGTAGAATGACTGTCCATAATTTTCTTACACACAAGCATATTGGCTTCACATGAATACTTAATTACTTTATTTAACATGTGTGCTTGCGTTGTCTCTTATGGTAAAATGTCCATGTAAATGATATCAAAAAACCTCGTCGTCGTTGCTGCCAAAAGAGCAAAAAACTGGCAGAACGATGGTCATTGTCTGCCTGCTGTTGTTTGGATTAGGAAATTATGACAGGAAAAATGAAAATCGATCGTCGTCGTTGCCTTTTGCGATGCACTGCCGAAGTACACACATAATAATGGTAATCTAATCACCGTGGCAGGTCAGTCGTTTTTTTTTCCTGTTTTGTGTTGTTTGTAAGTGATATTCAGCAGAAAAAATGCTTCATGTGAAAAATTCAATGCGAAAATGCTGCTGAAGTGAAAACCAGAAAAACCACAAAAGCGCATACTTTATGATTGTTTACTCTTTGTCTTTAGCAAATTTTTTGCTGCTTGTCTCAACATCACTTTACATTCCGCTCCGTAGTAAGAGAGGCTCTGTGATTTCGGAAAACAAAATGTTGTTTATTAACAAGCATCGGCTGTTCGAACATGCACTTGACAGAATGCCATTTACCGCACTCGTTACGTCTTCCGTCTCGATATTTTCCGATATTCTGAAATTTTAAAGAATTTAATTTTATTTTTTTTTAAATATAAAAATTTTTTTAAATTATTTTTTCTATTTTTTGGGATTTATCTGAAAATTTTAAAATAAACTAAATAAAATAATTTAAATATAAAAAAATATAATAAAATTTAAAAAAAATAATATATAAATAATTTTGAATTAATTTTATTCAAAAATTAAAATTATTTTTTTTTATTTATTTATTTTTAAATTATTATAAATTTTAAATTATTAAAATTTTATTTGATTAATTTTTTTTTTCATTACTTATTTTAATATTTTTTTTATTTTTATTTTGGAATTTATTTAATAATTAAAATAAATAAAAAAAATATTTAAATGAATAAATATAAAAGATTTGTTAAAAAATTAAATTTTAATAAAAAAAATAATTAATTAATTATAAAATTATTTATAATTAATTTTACTAAAAATTAAACTTATTTTTTATGTATTTCTATTTTAATTTTTGAAATTATGAAAATTGTCAATTAAATAAATTTTCTTTTATTAAAAAAAAAAATTGATGAATATTTTTACAAAAAAAATTATTTAAAAATTTTATTTTAAATTTTTAATTTATATATTTTTTAAGGAAATTCATGATTTTTTTTAATAAAATAAATTTTAATAAAATACATAAATTAATATTAAATGTCTTCAATTTATTTTTCAAGAATTTTTGTAGAATTTATTTTTTTTTCGTAAAAATCAATTTTTTTAAAAAATATTTTTATTTAAATTTTTTTGTTTATTTTAAGTTATTAATTAAAAATAATAATAAATTAGAAAAAAAACTTTAATTATTAAAAAATATATTTTTACCGGTAAAATAACAATAAAACGACAAACACGAAAATTAAAATGAAAATTCACAAATTTTCTCTCTCCTCTCTTTTATTTATTTTCTATGAGTACACAAAACAAAATAATAAAGAGAGAAATTTCAAATCAAAGGAGAAAAGAGAAAACTGGTCGAAAAACTGCGCAATATTTTCCGTTTTGTATATGAAACTGCATTTTCGGACAACAAATCTGATCGAAAATCCGTTTCATATACAAAACGAAAAAAAAAAAAAAACAAAAGACAAACAACAAAAAATTTCATTCAGTGGATTTTCTGCACTAAATTTCTCAATGAATAAAATTTATGTAAGAATCTGGTTAGAGCAGATGTGAAATTATTATCCGTATCTTTCCGCATACCTTGCTGAAGTATTTTTCGAGAATGTTTTTATTTTCTTGTTATTTCTTGTAACTTTTTAATCAATCTCGATATTTTTTGTTGAAAAAAAAATCTTTTTTCTTGTTTGTAATAATATGAATTTATTTAAGTTTTTAGAGAACAACAAAAAAAAAATAAAAACTAATTAAACTCGAGTCGTTGCTTATCAGTGAATTTTCAGACACTTTCAATTTCGTCAAGAGATAATTTTTCGTTCTTTCAGAGTGCTTTTACAATGCTTCATTAAAGTTTTTCTTGTGCGGCACAATGGAAGACCACAAACAATGATTATTTTATATTATTTACAAAGCCGACGAAATACAGCTACGTTTGCATCGCATGACCAATTGTGTGAAAAGGAAAGACGAAAAAGTTCAACAGAGTCGTTGAATGGGATTATTTTAATAATAATTAAAGGGATTTTTGTTGATTTTTTTTTTTGTTGGAATAAATTGAGAGATTTTTTTTGTAATTTTAGATAATTTTTCTTAAATTGAAATTAAAATTTTTTAATTTAAAAAAATTAATTATTTATTTAATAAATTATTTAAAAATTAATCATTTTTTAAAAAAAAATTTTTTTTAATTAATATATTTTTTATAAATTAAATAATAAATTAAATAATTTATTTAATTATTTTTAAAAATAAATTTAAATATTTCATTATTAATTAATTATTTTTATTAAATAAATTTTTAAAAAATTTTATTTAATTATTTTTAAAAATATTTAAATTTTTTAAAATATTAAATAAAAAATAAAATAAATTTGAAAAAAAAATATTTTTTTATTTTTTAAAATAACAATTTAAAATAAATTAAATTAAAATAATTATTTATTATATAAATTTTTTAATTATTTATTTATTTATGATTTTTATTTAATTTAATTTTATTGATTTAATTTAAATAATTTTTAAATATTTTTTTTTATTAAATTATTTTTTATAATTTTTTTTAATTAATAAATTTTATTTTTTTAAATTAATTTTTAAAAATTTAATATTTTTTAAATTAAAAAAAAAATTAATAAATAAATAAAAATTAAATTTAATAATTTAAAAAAAATTAAATAAAAAAAAATAAATAAAATAGAAAAATAATTTTCTGACAATACAAATTCATAATAAATTAAAAAAAAAATAAAAAACAGCAAAAAAAAATAATTATCTATAATTTTACCACAAAAATATCTGAAGCAGACTGTTTTTTTTATATACAAAAGAAAATTATTAAAAAGTATAATTAAATTATAAAACTTTTTTTTCTCTCAAGTTAATAATTTAAAATTGTCGTCCTTATGCAACATAACATCATTAAAATAATCTACAGAAAAAAATAACTAATCTCTCTTTGCTCAGTAAGTTGTCATTTGTCGCGCGCAGTAGTTATGCACCATCGCCAAATGCATCATTTTTTTTTTCGAGCAAAGTTGTGAATGAGAGGAAAAAAGACAGAAAATAATAATAATAAATAGCAGAAAATGAGAAAAATGAAAATGTTATAAAGTTAATTAAGTTTCTTTTGTTTTTATTCCCTCTACCGTTATTTCGTGTATTAGTTGTATTATTATTGAGTGTGTCTCCAGCAATGCAAACGACAGTTTTTTTTTTCTATAAAAACAGGAATAGCGAAAGGAAATTGAAAAAGTTTCATTCCCTTTTTTCTGTTTTCGCAAAAAAAAAAAGATTCAATTGTTTTAATTTGTCTCGTTTTGAGCATTTGGAAATTGTATTTTTCTCACTTGTCAACTAAATCCTCAGAGTTTCTTTTTTTAAAAAAATGAAGAAAGAAAAAAATATAAACACACAAATTAAAGACCCATAAATCACTTCATAAGAGAATTTTATTTGAAGTGACAATAAAAAGTGTCACACATGCAATAAAATTCCGCACGTTTGTTTTCCTCCATGAAAAATGAAAAAATAAAAAAAATGTCTCGCGGAACGAAACAATAATTTTAATTACATGCAAATAATATCATCATTGTTTTTATTACTTTCCACACACTCGAAAAGGCGCATACGACGATTTACGAATGCGAAAGTAGTTGAATGGCACATGTGTTTAATGCGAGGGGAGGAGATTCATACGTTTAAAACAATTACATGACAAAACGGTTCAAGTCATGCCATCGCATCTATAATGAGAATATGTGTGTGGATATATGATGGAAAGAAATTAAAACTGTTTGCACGCAACGCAATTTTTATACACATAAAATTTAATATTTTTTTTTGCAAAGTGTGAATAATAATAACAAACAACGATTTGGAGTGGATGTGTGTTTGAGCGCGAATAATTTTATTAGACTTTTCACGCATATTTCATAAAATTCTAATAAAATTGAAACTTTTTCACCTGCGAATGTTTAATTTATTATTTTTTAATATTTTTATTGACTTGCCATTTTATTACGATTTATTAATATTTTTTAAATTATATTTCAAAAAATAATTTTTAATCATATTTTTCATAATTATTTTTTTTTAAAATTTAAATTTAAAAAAGAATTTTATTTTTTAAAAAAATTTTTAAATAATTTTTTTAAAAATTTAAATTTTTTTAAAAAATTTAAATTTTAATTATTGCATTTTAAAATAAAATTATAAATTTTTAAAAAATTAATATAAAAATTTAAATTTTTCAAAATTAAAATAAATTAATTTAAAAAAAAAATAATGTAAAATATTTTTTTAATATTTTTAAAATATATAAAAAATTAAAACATATATTTTTTATAAATTTTGTATTAAAAAAATAATTAATTATTTTTATTAATTTATTGTTCATTTACAAAAAAATTAAAAATAATGAATATAAAAACTAAATTATTTATATATTTTTTTATAAATAAATTTAATGAATTTTTCAAAGCATTTAAATTTTGATTAATAAAAAAATAATTAATTTTTTTGAAAAAAAAATATTCATAGTTAAAAACTAAAATTTGTTTCAATTAAAAAAAATATTTTAAATTAAATTAAAAAATAATAAACAAATATTTTTTTTTATATTTTTAAAGTTAAAATTAATATGAACTTTTTTTTATAAATTTTCTATCAAAAAAAAATTATATTTTATAAAATTATATTAATTTATCACATCATATTAAATTAATTAATTATTATTTTTTAGCAATATTTAATGAAATTTAATTAAAAAAATAAAAAATTAATAAAATTTTTTTTTTAAATTAAAAAAAAATCAAAGTTAAATATTTTTTTAAATTTAATTAAAAAATAAAATTATTAATTTTTTTTAAAATAATTTAATAAAAAATTTTTTAAATTTTTTTAAAAATAATATTTATTATTATTTTTTTTTAAAAAAAAAAATTTATTTAAAAAATTAAAAAATAAAGTTAAAATTAAAAGTAAAATAATAAAAAAAATTTATAAATATTTTATTTTAAATATTTTAATTCAAATAAAATTAATTTATATAAAATTTAAAAAAAAAATTAAAATAATTTTCATAATTAATTATTTTATAAAATATTACCATTTAAATTACATGTATGTTTAATATTTATTATTATTACTTTTAAACTAAAAACAACAATAATAATAATAATTCTTAACATTTATTGCCTCTGCGGCATTAGAAACAAAATAAATGTGCGAATCTATTTCTGTTTTTCCGTAAACCCCCGATAAATTTACTGCGTGCGATATTTACGATGCAACGATGAATTATTTTTGTCATTTCTCAACACTACTCAGGTACTCCGTCTTCTCCGCCGCATATAAATTGCCATAATAAAAGTGCGAAAAAGTGACAGATTTAACACCAATTGTTTTATTACATCGACGAATTCACTTCTTTCTGCTCTGTTTTTCGCATCACACTCACAAAAACGACGAAAAATGTATGAATTACATTCCTTCACATTCAGAGAAATTTGCGTAGATTACCGCAACGACAACGAACGAATGGAAGAAAAAACTCGAGATTAAATTTGGTCGACGTTGCATGACTTGGCAATTAATAATCGCATACTTTTTCTTCGTCGTACGTAATTTTCGCGATGCTTTAATGAAAATACAGACTTGGAGCAGACATGCGAAAAAAAGAAGAAATAATCGAGAAAACATATTAGAACATATGTTTCTGGTTAATGTCTTGTAAATGATAAAATGCATCAATTTTGCCCTAATTTTTTTTTTTTTTTGCATAAATTCATTCGCCAGACAGACAAGGAAATATAAGATGGTCTGTTTGATTAAACAAAAATATTTGAAAATATGAAAAGTAACTTTGATGATAAGAATCGTCTTGGCAGCTGCTCTTTTTCTCGTACAAAACAAAAGATTTCATTATTGAGATTACATTTTTTTTTGTAAAAAGATTCATGTAACGTCAAGTGTGTGTCAAAAGTACCACAAAAAATATGTTAAAGTTAATAAATAATACAGTTGTACAAAATATTATTTATGATTTTTCACAACACGTGCCGTCGTGCTATTAGATTATCTTCGATAGAGTTACTGCTACCGAAAAGTTGCAATTGTTGCTAATTTTGCATCAAATTCAGAGAAATAAATAAATAAAATGTGGTTGTCTTGCGATTTGATGATTTTAGGGGATTGTAAATTTTTTGACTTGTGAAAAAAGCTCGAGGTTGGGAAATTATTTATTTTTTTAATTTTGAAAGTTTAAGAAAAAAAAATTATTGAAATAAAATTTTATTGGTTAATTTTTTTTTATTTATTAAAAATCAAGAAAATTAAAATAATTTAAAAAATAATATTTTAATTAATAAAAATTGCATGATTTTTTTCTCAGATTTTTTTTTTAATTTCTAATTAGATTAAATATATAAAAAATCTAATATAAAAAATTTATAATGATAAAAATTGTTAGATTAAATTATTTTTGATAATTTTATATAATAGAAAAATTAATAAAAATTAGGTTGAAATTTTTAATGTTTATTTATTTAAAAATTTTTTAATTTTTTTTTTCATAAATTTTTTACATTAATTTTAAAAAAATTATTTTTGTAGCTTCATTTAACTTAACTAAAATTAAAATTTAATTAAAAATTTTTTTTAAATTAATTTTATTTTTTTTTTAATTTTAAGTTAAAGTTATTAATGTTATTTTTTTTTAATTATAAAAATTCTGTAATAAAATTTTTAATTTAGGTTAAGTTAAATTAAATTACAAAAATAAATTTTTAAAAATTAATATGAAAAAAAATAATTTAAAAAAATAAAAGTTTAAAAATTTCAACCTAATTTTTATTAATTTTTTTATTATTTAAAATTATAATTTTTTTTAAATAAATTTTTTATTTATATTTTTAAGTAAATTTAAAAATAAAAAAATCTAACAAAATAATATGCAAAAATTAATTAAAATATTTAAAATTTTATTTTTTTAAATTTTTCTCAATAATGACCTAATTAATTAAATTTAGTTCAATTATATTTAATTTTTAAAAAATTAATAATTATATTAAGATTAATTTTTATTTAAAATTTTAATATTAAAAAAAATAATTTTCAAATCTTCAGCTTTTTTTTTACTTTTCTAAAATTTATTTTTAATTTACTTTAACTAAAAATTCTAAAAGCATTTGAAAAAAATCAAAATTTTAATTAAAAAAATTTTTTTTTTAAATTCAAAATTTTTAAAAATAATTTTATTTTTATATGTTTATTTTATTATTTTTAAAAATTATTAAATTAAAGCAAAAAAAAAAAATAAATAAATAAATTTAAATCACGAGAATTCGTTTGTCGAAAAAAAAATCCCGACTAACTTTCGAGAAACGGCATTTATGCTATAAAAACTTATCATTGCTACATATTTCATAGACTCAAAACGAAAATAAAAAAAAAACTTTTTGGAAGATCAGTGCATGCATTGTGCATTGTTATGTTTGAAAGACTGACTAAACCATTCTTGAGCGGAGAGAAGAAGAAGAAAAAGCACATAAATTTTGCAAAATGCAATTTTTCAGGAAATAAAAATATTTTGGTCTGATAAATTTTTCCTGTGTGGAAAATATCACAGCGCGTACCTCCTAAACAACATTCGAAACTCAATTTTATGTGCATTTTTTTTTCGTGTGCACACATATTTATTGTTACGAATGAGTTAGGAATTATTTTGTGTTGTTATGTTTTTTTTTTCTTCATTCCTTATCTTGTCTCGTTATTGTTGTACTTGCTGTTATTGTTGTGCACACATCAAGCTGAGCACATAAGAAAATGAAATGAATAAGCAAGTTTTTAATGTATTTTCAAGTTTTGTCTGACATCACGGACAATGACGATCGAGAAGAATTTCTTGTACGGCATTTTAATATTTCCTCGTTGGATTTTTCTTACACTTCTGGACATGACACGAAAGTCAATGTGATACGACGAAAAAAAAAATCAAGACACATAAATAGCATTATTTGTGCCAATAAGATACCGGTCGAATAGCAATAAATAAAATATTTTTCTGTTCCTTTACACTTTTTTTTTGCTGTTTGATTCTACAAATATTTTATACGCTTTTTTTCGAGAGAAAACGATATAAAATATGGAAAGACAGACGTACAGCAGAAAAAAGTAGGTAACTAAAGTAGCATCATGTCAAACATAAAACTTTTTTATTATATTAATTTTTGATGTTTATGCGCTCTGTGTTGTGCTTGCAATCCATTTTCAATTGTCATGTATTGCCGTGACATTGATTTTTATTCTTCTTGATATTAAATAATAATAATCGTCGATATATTTTTAATGGAGACATTTTAGTATAAGAAATTGAGAGAAAATATTTTTTTTTTACAATTTTGTCAGAATTAATAAGAAAAATATTTTTCCTTGAGTAATTTAAAGAAAAAAATATTTTTTTAAATAAGTTATTATTTTATAAAATCTTAATTATTTAATATTTATTTATTTTAATATTTTTACAAAAATTAAATTAATAAAAGTTAAAAATTAATATAAAAAATAAATTTAAATTATTATTATTTTTTTAAACATTAATTTTTATGATTTTATTAATTGGAATTAATTTTAAAAAAATTAAAAAAAAAAATTGTTAAAAAAAGTGTAAAAAATCCTTTCTAATTTTTTTTTAAATTTTTTTTAATTAATTTTAAAATTAATTTTAAAAATTTTTTAATTAAATTAATTTTTATTAATAAAAGTTAACATAAAAAATTAAATATATTAGGTCTTATCAACTATTTTAATAATTTTTATGAATTAAATAAATTAAAAATTTAATTAATAAAAAATAATTAATTTTATTTAAATAAATAATTAATTTAATAAATTTATTAGAAAATTAAATAAAATTGATATGTAAAAATATTAAAAAAATATATTATCAAATATTAATTAATAAAGCTTTAATAAATTAAATTTAATAATTAATTTTAACGGTAAATAAGCTAAAAATAATTTGAATTTTTTAGAAAATTAATAATTTTTGGTTTTCAAGCTAAATTAAATAAAAAAAAAATAAATAAAAAAAAAATTAATAATAAAAATCATAAAAATATATTAATAAATTAATTAATTTAAATCCAGCACATTTTCATTTTTATTTATTAATTTTATAATTATTTTTCTTGAAAATAAAATTTTCACAACAAAATTAATTAAAGAAATATCAAAAATATTTTTTTATTATTTATTTAATTAAAATAAAATAAAATCTTTAACTTTATCCTAACTTTTTCTTTTTAAACAACAAATCCTTGTGTATTTTTTTTTATTATATTTTTTTTTATTTCCACAAAGAAAATTAAATTAATTTTTTTAAATTTTCATCGATGCACTTTTACATCATTTTTCACAAGCTCTTCTCGAAACAAAGCCCGTTCAATTTTTAAACCCATGTATATTTAAATTTCGTTATTATCTCTCATGTAGCTGTTTGCTTGTTCTTTTATATCAGTTGCTTCTCATCCCATGTTTCCTCGTAAGTCCTGAAGTTGTTACTCATACAAAAATAATTTGTTTTTGTGCAAGATAACAATTTTTTTTTGCCTCAGTTCTCCAACTTTTAAAAATTTATTTTTTGATTTTTTTTAATAATTTCAGAAGTTGAATATCCCTTCGTTGGTTTTTTTTTGAAATTTTTTCTTCTATACAATTAAATCATAAATCAAGCTTACATGAATTTTCTAACACACGAAAAATAAAAAAAAAAGTTTATCCAGCGTAAGATGATCCAAGCAGCAGGCGAACGATTATTATTAGAAAGTTATCTCTTATCCGTTTATTTTTTTTTCTGTACGGAAAACTTCATCTTTTGGAACAAACAAATTTTTATGCTGCAAGTTGGTTCACGTGTCATCATCATAACGCTTCCAAGTTTTAAAAGGCGTATTATTTTATCGCTCTTCGGTGTGTGTGTGTGTCTCCTGTTGATTTAGTGCACTTGAAAAATTACTACATGTCCCATAATTTTTCCGTGCCACTCGTCGTCTAATATTAAAAGAAAATATGCTGAATTGCCGCTCTTCTTAACATTTGACACAAACTCACTCGCTTCTTATTAAGAGATACCTTCGAGTTTAGTGTACGTCTAATTCACATAAATAAATGTGAGACAGGTACTTTGTCAGCTCATTTTTTCCTTTTTATGCGGGCGAAGAAGTGAAAGGGGTTCCTTTAACTCACGTGACGCAAAATATTTCCAACTAAAGGGAAAAATACGAAGAAAAAATGAGAGGAGATCATAAAACCGGGAAGTAATTTAATTAAATCAAGCGTGAAAATGGCTTTTGTAAGCGTTTTTGAGCGACATTCTTTATAAGTTTCGTTTAAACGGAATTTTTGCATGACTGATGAAATGACAAAATAAACAGATGAGGAAGGATAACCTTCAAAAAATACGCACGATTGCTTTTTTATACATATTCTTATTTAAATAAATGATAAGGCTCATATAATATAAATTTTAATAATATTTTGGATTTATTTTTTCCTAACTTTTTAAACAAAATTGAAAAAAAAATTAAATTCTTTAAAAATTTGTTTAAATAATCATTAAAATTTATTTATTTAAATTTTAAATCTCAAAATAATTTTTTTAAAATTTAATATATTTTTTTACAAATAAATACAAAAAAAAATTATACAAAAATTCGATAAATTTTATTTTTTTTTAAATTAATTAATTATTTAACAAATGAATTAATTAATTATTTTTTTTAATTTCTTGTACAATCTATTAAATTTTAATTTTAAAAGGCATTTTAAAAAGTGATTTTTGAGCAAAAAACAATAAAAATATAATTTTTAAATTAAATAAATTAATTAAATTTAATTAAAATTAAAATTAAATTTTATATTAAATTTAAAAAATTAAAAACGTAAAATTTTATTTAATTTTTTTTTTAAAATTTATATGCTTGGTTTGAATTAATTGGAATAATTTTTAAGGTATACTTACCTGAATTTCATCTTCATTTTTATTAATTTAAATTAATTTTCATATACCTGAAATAATAAAAATTTTAATATTAATTTATTAATAATAATTTAAATTTAATTAATTAATTAAAATATTAATAAATTTAAAAAATTAAAAAAAAATAATAAATAAATATAAAAATAAAATAAATAAAATAAAAAAATAAAAAAAAAGTAATTAAATATAAATAAATAATAAATAAAAAATAATTTTGAAAATTTTAAATTAATAAAAATAAATAAAATTTACCTAATTTAAATATTAAAAAAAATTAAAAAATAAATTAATTAATTTTAATTTAATTTTTGTATAAAATTAACTTTTTATCTAAAAATATATTTTTTTATTTAAAATAATTTAAAAACTAATAAATAAACCTTTAACTGCCTTTTTTAAGTACAGTAATTTAAATAATCATTACCTACCAACGCAAAAAACCACAATAGAAATTTTCGGTAATTTTCACTAAACTCACATTTAAATAAAATTCACAAGAAATCTACAGGAGAAAAATACTGCCTTGCGAAAAAATTTATTTTATTGCCTTATTTTGTCATCATTACATTAATCACCGCGTAACAATATCCGTGTGCATGAACAAAACCATAAAAAAAAGAATATTTAAGGACTCTTCTATCTCATGTTGCTCCATATAAATTTAGTTGAAGCTCTTGCGAATTTTATGCTTGACACTTGATTATCGTCATTTATTAGCAACGTTTGTCGTTTCGCCATAGAATTTTTATTTCGTAAATCTTTCCGCCTTCTACTTTTTTTTTCGAGTTCTTGAAAAAAAAAAGAAAATAATGTGCAACAACGAGAAATAAATGTGTGGAAAATTGCCCATTAATATTATTTAAAATTAGTTAAAAGAAGTTTTTTTCTTATATTTTTGATAAAAAAAAAATTAAATTAAATAAAAATTAAAATTAAATAAAAATTAAAAATAATTAAAAAAAAATTTTAATTATTTTTAATAAAAAATTTTAAAAAAAATATTTAAAATATGTATTTCAATTACTTTTTTTAATTTTTTTTAACAGCAATTTAAAAAAAAATAAAATGACAAAAATTAGAAAAAAAAACTTTTTAACGAAGTCCCGAATAAATTTTAGAAAAAAAAATAACAAACCGAAATACAAACGAAGAGAAAGCTTAATTTTCAAGTAAATTGCATTTTAATTTAACGGCCATTAATTTTTGGAATTCACTTCATTTTCCGTACAGTTGTTGTCCCAATCGCAGCCAAAAAAACGAGCGAAATGTGGTAGAGTGTTAAAATCAGACACAAACTGTGGATCCAATTTATTTCCATTTTTATTTACAGCAGGAAAAAATTTTTGTGTGCAATGTTGGCGAGATGTTTGTGAAAAAAAAAATTAAAACGAATGTTCGAAGGGTGAAAAATCCTGTTTTCACAAAAAAAAAAACATTTCAAAAAGCGGCAAGAAATAAATCAATGTCGTGTTGCTGCTATTTTTTAACAAAAATTTATTTTTTTTAACATGTGGGTCGAGAAATAATTTCCAATTAATTAAAGCTGCTTATTGATGGCCCGAAATTTGATTGAAAAATATTTCAAATTAAAATCAAAGTGACTTCAAAGACTGGTTTCGAGTGTGTTTCCGAAAGGAGAAGGGCTTAAACCAATTATTTTATTACCATTTTCATTGAATTATTGCATTTACACACACATTTACTCTCTCTCGCTCTCTCTGGCTAATCAAATTACGAGATGAATTCTCTTTGGCTGAAACTCCGTGTGTAGGGAAAAAGGAAAGAAACCACACGCAAGTAGAGGCATGGAGCCCATGAGTGGTGTTTGTGCATTATTATTAAAATAGCTGCTAGCGACCTGTCTTTGTCATCAACTTTTAGCGTCGCACGATGGGGAATTTTGCTAAAATTAAAAAAAAAAATTGTAAAAAAATGTTCAGTATTTTAAACTTTTTTTAAATTGAATTTTTTTTAAATAAAAAAAATATATTTTTAATAAAATATTTAAAAAATATTAATTTTGATAAAAAAATATAAATAAATTAAAATTTAAAAAAATATTTTTTAAAAAATTAAAATAAATTAAAGTTTAAAAAAATTAAAATTAAATTTTAATTAAATTAAAATTAAAAAAAAATTATTTAAAATAAATATTTAATTATTTAAAAATTTTTTAAAAAATATTTTTAAAATTTTAAAAAATATTATTTTTAATAAAAAAAATAATTTATTTTAAAAAAAAAAAATACATTTTAAAAAAAAATTTATTTAAAAAAAACTTTAAAATTAAATAAAAATTTTAAATTAATATTTTTTTTTTTTTTTAAATTAATTTAAAAATTTTAAAAAAATATTATTTTTGATTTTTTTTTTAATTTTTTAAAATATTTTAAAATTATTTTATTATGATTTATTTTTAAATTTTTAAAATTTTTTTTTAAATAAAATGTAAAAAAATTTAAAAATGTCCCAATATATTTTAATAAAAAATAAAAAAAAATATTTTTTTTGTAATAAAAATTAACAAATTTTCCCATTGTGACATCGTCGTTGTAAAATACGATAAAACTCATTGTCATGCGATGCCATGAAATGCTCGGCGAACTACATAAGAGGTTGTGGTTTGGTGCACCTGTCATTCACTTGACAACGACGACAATGACGACGAACGACGACGACGACGTCAAAGAGAGGACAAACAATTTCGTTAAATTTTCCCAATTTTCACAAAGGTTTCATTGCCGCAAAAGACTAACGTACAAATTTCCTCTTTTTTTTGTGTCTTTACAGAAAGCTTACGTGATTATTTTAGTAAATTCGGCGAAATCACAGAAGTGATGGTGATGAAAGATCCGACAACGAGGAGGTCAAGGTAAGTGTCACTCTTTTTTTGATGATTTTTGCTCGCTTGTGCTTGAAATTGCATTACTTTTACAACTAAATTTGCATATTTTGCATGCCGGCATCATTCCATATATTAAAATTCAGGGTATTTGTGCATTTGAAGCTTTTCGATTCGACTATTTTCGCATTGCCAGACTGCTCCATTTTCGGTGTCATTTAATGCCATAACGACACATTTTGAGACAATTTCCGGTCTAAAAAATAAAAATTAAAAAAAAAAAATAAAATAAATAAATTAAAAAAAAAAAAAAAAAAAAAAAAAAAATTAAAAAAAAAAAAATTAAAAAAAAATAATTTTAAAAATTTTTTTTATTAATTTATTTATTTTTTTTTTATTTATTTTTTAAATATTTTTTTTTAATTTATTTTTTTTAAATTTATTTATTTTAATTTAATTATTTAATTTATTTTTTTTTTAAATTTTTAAAATTAAAAAACATTTAAAAAAAATTAAATTTAGAAAAAATTAATTAAAATAAATTATTTTATTTATTATTTTTTTTAATAAAAATTTTTAAAATATAATTTTTTTAATTTAATTATTTTTAATAAAAAATTCAAAAAATTTAAAAATATTAAATTTAAAAAAAAAAAATTAATAAATAAATAAAATTAAAAAATTTAATAAAAACTCACTCTTGCAAACTCATATTTTTGCTAATTTGTCGAATTTGACTCAGCATTTCGGGAAACGGGAATTTGTCAATGACATTTTCGTGTCCGATTATTTGAGTGCGTGTCGCTCCGGGACAAATTACGATAAAGTTGATTTGTGTGCGCTCGTAAAATGCGTCGTTCTGCGTTAATTTTAATGAGAAACAAAATTGGGGAAATTTTAATAAGAAAATTACCACTAATGAGCGCGTAAATCCAATAATCGCATGTTTCGTTCCCGAATAAACCGGCATGAAGAAAACTGGGCGAAGGCCTGCAATTGAAGCGATATTCAAAATTATTCCTCCGTTAATTTGACTTTTATTCAAATCTTTTCTCATTAATTCTATTCCGATTAAAGTTGAATTGACTGTTCCTGCCTGAAAAAATATATTTTTTTAAATTAATTTTGACATTTTTTTAAGAGAAAAATTTACTTACAAAATTAATATCAATCACTTTTTGATGTTGAAGTTCATTGGCAATGCCAGCAGCATTTATTAAAATGTCCAAGCAACCAAATTCGTCTTTGATGGATTTCATTGCGGTTTTGAGAGAATCGAATTCAGTAACGGAACATTTTCGATAAATGAAGTGAATAGAGTCACTTTTCAAAAATGTTTTAATATTGACTTCAGTTTCTTCAAGAAGGTCAATTATGCCAATTTTCTGAAAATTAATTAAAATAAAATAAAAATAAAATTAATTTAAAAAAATAAAAAATAAAAATTAAATAAATATAAAAAAAAAATAATTTATAAATTAAATTTAAAAAAAATTAAATTTAAAAAAATTAAAAAATTAAAAAAAATTATTTAAATAATTAAAATTAATTAAATTTAATTTAATTTAATTAGAAAAAAAATTATTTAAAAAAAAATAAATTTAAATTATTTTTTTTTTAAATATTTTAAAAGACAAAATAACTCACAGAAATTCCATTTTCAACCAATTCTTGACAAATTGCTTTCCCAAGACCTCCTAAGCCTCCAATAATGAGAGCACTTTTGTCACTAAAATTCATTTTTGGATACAAATTGTTGAAGATTTGATCGGATTTAAAGATTAAATGCAACTAAAGCTCATTCTTATCTTGAAAAGTTATTTGAATAATTTAAGTTTTTAATTGCTCTTGATCTGCTAATTGATCCAAATTCAATTCGATTGACAGAATTTGTTCCATTTTGTACTTTAAATAAATTCTTATTGCGATTTTATGACAATATTGGTCAGGATTTATGAATTTTTCTAAAAAAAAAAAATAATTAAAAAAAGTTTGCAATTAATTTAAATTATATAATTTAATACTTTAAATAATCAAATAAAAAATAATTTATTAAAAAATTAAGTTTATTAAAATAAATTGGAACATAATAAAAAAATAATTTAATTAAATTAAAAAATTATTTAAAAGTTTAAAAATAATATTTATTATTTCAAAATTAATAATAAACATTTTTTTAAATTAAAAAAATTAAATTATATTTATTATTTTAATTAAATTATTAAATATTTATTAATAAAATTTTTAAAAAATATATTTAAAAAAAATTAAAATTTGACAATTTTTTGACAAAATAATTTTTTTCAGTTCATTAAAAATTTAAAAACATGTAAAAATTTCAATTTTTAACTAAATTCTCGTATCTTAAAGAAATAAACACTTAACACAAGAAACCAAAAATATTCCTTTAAATCTCTTCATAAACATTTCTTCTTCCATTGATCTATCTACGGATACGGCATAAATTCCAATAAATCTTCATCACTTTGATCGCTCATCGCACATCTAATCGCCCTACATAAAATCCATTTAAAATCACGTTCCTTTTCAGCAAGAAACGCTCATTCCTTCAACACTTTCGGCCCAAAGTTCACACAATTTAAATGCAAATTCAAACAAATATCGATTATTTTCGTTTAAATAAACCCTCCTGATAAATAATTATTATTAGAAGTACGAAATATAAATAAATAAATATTTCGACTAACGAAGATTCGCTCGGCATTTATTATTATTATAAAGAAGGAAGCAAAACTGAAACAGGAAATAAATACCGTTTGAACGTTTTAGTAGACAACTTGCACTTCATGCCAAAAGACAATGGAAAAACATCCAGAGAGAAGCCGACAGACATATTAATCGGAAATGAGCAGAAAATATTATTTTATATTTACCCGTAGTGACACACGAAAAACATAAATAAATGATTGATTGATTACTTTTCCATTCAAAAAAAGAAAATATTATCATACCACGATTTGCTTAGCATTTATTTTATTATTATAAGCGAATGGTGTGGAGTAAATGAAATGAAAATGTTTTTTTTTTTGTTGTTGTTGCTTTGAGTATAAATCGAATATTTTATCATAAAAAAATATTTTTTTATTTTTTATTTTTTTTTTTTAATTTTTTTATTTTTTTTTTTTATAAAAAAATATTTTTTTATTTATTTTTTTTTACTTGTTTATTTTTTTTTCTATTTTATTAATTTATTTTTTTTTTGTTTATTGCATTAAATTCACTCATTTTTATTTTTTTTATAAATAATGCAGTAGAAATTTTTTTACATTTTTTTAAATAAATAAAAAAAATTATTTAAAAAAATTTCGAGAATCTCTCAAGAATTCGCTCAAAAAATTCGTTAATAAATAACGAAAGTTCAGCTTTTTTGAGTGACATTCGTTCATTGCATGACACGCTGCATAAATTATAATTTCCAACATGTATGCAATGTAAGTTGCTCCGTCGTTGTTGATGATGATCATCATGGCGAAGAAGCGAGATGCATGATATATAAACACTCGAACACACACACGAAAAATTACAAAGCGTCATGAAATTTAACATGAGAGAATTTTTCGTACCTTTGTAGGCATGTTGCTTTTTTTGGAGTTTTTCCGAGGAAATTTCATGTGCGATTTGTAGATTATTAGACATGCCTAAGCTACAAATGGCTTGCGTCACAAATATTTTCATAAAGTATAATGCTCAAAAACTCAAAGTGCTTATTTATTTATTTAATATTGTTTTAACGAAGATATTCTATATTATTTTATTATATATGTGTGTGTTGGATATATCTCTTCATATATCCTTAAATTGTACAGTGTGTTCAAGTTACATATTTTTTATTTGTGAATTTATTTTTTTTCTGAATCTTAAAAAAAAAAAATTATTAAAATATTTAATAAAAT
Organism: Culicoides brevitarsis; assembly: GCF_036172545.1. Taxonomy (NCBI): domain Eukaryota; kingdom Metazoa; phylum Arthropoda; class Insecta; order Diptera; family Ceratopogonidae; genus Culicoides; species Culicoides brevitarsis. The sequence goes on along the minus strand of NC_087086.1, from coordinate 39,626,412 downwards.
TAAAAAAAAATAAAAATTAAAAAATATTTTAAAATAAAATTTAATTTTTTAATAACCTTTTTTTATTTATAAGTTTATTATATTTTTTTATAATTCTTTAAAATTTATTATATAATTAAAAAAACATATTATTGCTTTTTAATATTTAATTTTTTTAATTATATTCTCCAAAAATATTATTAATTTTAAAATGTTATAAAATATATGAATTTATAAAAATTATTTTAAAAAATTTAATAATATAAAAAAAAGAAATTATGATTAATAAAAATATTAAAGTAGATACACATAATAGTATTAATTAATTAAAATTCTTAAAGTATAAAAAATATTTATTATATTATAATTAATATAAAAAAAATTATAAAAAAATAATATAATTAAAAATAATTTAAATGAAAAAAAAAATATAAAATCAAATTTAATTATATTTAATTAACTCTTATTTTTTTATAATTCATAATATATTAAATAATTATTTTTTTATTTTATTTTTTTTCTAAATCAATTTAAATTAATTATTCTTAAAATAAATTATAAATACAAAGAAATTTTGAAAAAAAATAAAAATTTTTAAAAATATTATAATTAAATTTAAAAAATATAATAAAGTTAAATTTCAACTTATCTAATTTTATTTTTAATTTTTTACAATTTTATTATATATTTTTTATAATAGATAATCAATCATCAATACTTTATATTTTATTATTTTTTAAAATAAGTTTCATAATTGTAATTATTTAAAAAATAAAATTTTAAATAAAATAATAAACAAAAAAATATTAAGTTGAACACACTGTACATCAGTACGATTTATTTGCCTTTCATACTTAAATTTATAAATTATTCACCGTCGAGTGTATTTTATTTTGAGATGAACGAAGAAGAATAGAACAAACAGGTAAAATTAAATACCTTTGACTACTTTCTCCTAGCATTTTGTGAAAAACTTTGAGATTGGGGTTTTTCTCGTACACAACCGAAAAAAAGGAAGCGAAACACACAAAAAAATAACATAATGAAAATGAGAAATCTATACATGTGAAAATTTCATATTTTTGCATCTTCTGATGCCAAAAAAGTTTACCTGTCGGTTTATTCGTGTGCTTTGGCGTCGTGCGTCGTACATTATTATTAAAAAAGGATATTAAAAATATTTTTGTTGTTTATGAAAAAGTTATTTTAATTATTTCTGTCTTTTCTTTGGGTCTTGAAAACCTGTCTATCCTCCTCTTTGTTGTTTTATTTTTCCAAAAAAAAAAAATATTTTTAACGAAGAGTCTGGATTTCGAGAGATAACGTGCACTACAAAGGCAAGTCCGATGATATAAATGGCATTTTAATAAAATTTAAATAAATTTTACGTAATTTCAAATGATAATTTTTCAATTAAAACTTTACCGCACACTCTCAGTTTTTGCAACATTATTTCTCTTTGCCTTTTTGTATTTAAATACTTTCAGCAGCAGCAGCAGCAACTAACTGCAAACAAACAACAAAAGTGACAATAATAATAATATTTTACCTTTTTCTCCTCTTGCTGCTGCCACATGCTCAAGGATAATGCAAATCTTCCTCGGTTTCAGTTATTTACTCAATATTACCTCAAATCCAGTAGCTCGGCACTGTAAATACACTGCAACGGAATCTTTTTGCATTATTATAAGTTTTCCAAACACAAAAGTTATTAATATTTATTTAGACTTCTGTTCTGGCAGTAGCTTGTCTGTGTGTGGCGAAAAAAATGCAATTTAAGTAACTTTTCCCTCGGTCTCTGGAAGGAGAAATTGTACAAGTGGTATTTAAAATTTACATAAGACAATTATTGTAATAGCAAAAGTTTATCAATTTAAATATGTGAAAATTGAATATTTCTACAAATTGTCGAGTTGTTGCAGCAAATGTTTTGCGCGCTCAGGAAAATGAGATAAGAACTTATCCTAAACATTATTTTTATCAACGAAAGCTTTTTCGAAAATCAGGGTTGAAAAATTTTTTTTGTTAGTCAAAAGTTAATTTTAATTATTAAATTATTATTAAATTATTAAAATATTAAATTAAAAATTAAATTATTAAAATAAATAAATTTAAAAAAAAAAATAAATTTTAAATTTTAAAAAAATATAAAAAAATAAAATTTTTTTTTTTAATTAAGAAAATTTTTTATTTATTTATTTAATTTATAATTTTTATTATTAAATGAAAAATTTAAAATTCAAAAATAAATTTTTTTAATAATTTTTAAAAAAATATATTATAAGAAGCTTAATTTTATTATTTTAAATCAAATGTCAAATAAAGTCAAATTTAAAATTTTTGTAAAAATTTAACAAAAAAATAATTAATTTTTTTTTTAAATATTTAATTATAATCAAAAAAATTATATTTTTAATAATTTTTCCAATATTATTGAAATTCAAAAATTTTTTATTTTTTTTTTTTTTTTTCAATATTCTTTTCATTTATTATTTTATATTTTGTTTAATTTGAGCTAATATAATTTTTATTTTTTTAATTTTCAAGTTTAATATTTATTTTTTAAAAATTATTTTAAGTTTAAATAAATTTAATTTAATTTAATAAATTAAAAAATATAATTAATAAATTTATAACAAAACCTATAATTTATAATATTTTTTATTTAAATAAATTAAAAAAATATTTTAAAAATAAATTTAAAAAACAAATAATTAATATTTTTTTATAATTTATTTTTAATAAATTAACTAATTATATTTTTTTTATAAATTTTTTTTAAAAAATAAAAGCATTATTTTAAAAAACTTTAAAAATTTTAAAATGTAATTTTTAAATAATAAAATAAAATTAATTTTAAATTTAATTTTTTTTAAAAAAAAATTTATTTATTTTTAATAATTATAAACTTAATTTTTTTTATATAATTATAAAATTATATAATTTTTTTTTAAATTAAGTTCTTAAAATTGACTTAAAATAGGACTAAATAAATTTAAATTTTTTTTTAATTTTTTTAAAATAAAAGCAAAAATTGACTTTTAACTCAACTTAATTTTCATCCCTTATTCTCATCGAAGTCATTCGAGATTAAAATGCGATACAAGTTATTTATCATTAATAACTGCTGCGTACTGTCAAATAAAGGATACCAATACACCTTGCCAAATTACACTCTCTCTCAACTAACATCAATTCGAAAAACCAGAGGAGGAGGAAATTTTTCGCAAAATCATCATTTATTAAAATTATAATCATAATCGCCGTTATAATAACAATAATAATGATAAAATATTCGGAAGAATGTCCATGGGCTCGAAATCATTGGCAGTCAGTCCAATTATTATTTCATTTCTAACGTTTCTATGCACGAGAAATAAAACCACAATTTTTGTGGAGTACGCAAGGTGTAGTTATGAAACGCATGCCAGCTTCGTGCCATATATTTTAATGAAGTGATATTTCATTTTTAAGCTTTTCCTGCTTTTTCTCGTATCTCTCGTTCGTACGTATTTTGATGTTTGATGCTGGCGGTTGTTTTTGCTAATTCATGCTTATAAACGCTTGGCTCATCTGACCACGAACAGTACATAAACATACAAAACCGAGAGTGCGGAGCATAATCTTCGTCATTATTTTTTATCGGAATTTATGAATTTTAAATGAGGGATTTGGAACATTTTTTTTTGTGTTTGTGGCAATAAAAGGGCATTAGAAAAATTGCAATTTTTGATAAAAATCTGGCAATTTCGGGGACAAATCGACGTAATATTTTTTAAATAATTATCGCGCTTGGATTATAATTAGCCACAATTTATTTATTTTTTTTAATATTTCATTTAAAAAAATCAAAAAAAAAATTTTTAAAAATAAAAAAAAAATATTAAAATAATAAATAAAAAAATAAAAAAATAAAAAAAATAAAATAAAAATAAAAAAAATAAATAAAAAATAAATAAATAAATGAAAAATATTTTTTTTTTATTTTAAATAAAAAATTAAAAAAAAAAAATAAAAAAAAATAAAATATTTTTTTTTAATTTTTTATTATTATTTTTTTTAAATAAAAAAATATAAAAAAAATAATTATTACATCAAATGCATGAATTACCTTGAATCCTTGAATAAAAATATTTATTTGCATGTTTTTGCCATGTAATGTCTTGATTCTTGTATGAATGTGTTCAAAATTATTTAAAAAGAAAATGTGACTTTTTTTCTTTCATTCATTACATTTTCATAAAAGACTTTTTTTATATAAAAAAAATATTTTACCAAAATTTAAATAGTTTTTCATTGAATTGATATTTTATTCAAGTTTTATTTTATTTTTTTTTTCTTTTATTTATTTTTTTATGAGGAAATAATTTTATTGAAAATACAAAAATTTCTTTTATTGTAAAAAAAAAATAAATATATTTTTTTTGTGTGTGAAATTTCTTATAAAATAATTTTTTTTTTCGTTTAGTTCCTCTTTTATTTTCTTTTCCTTCCTTTAGATTATTTTTTTTTCTTCTATAGAAATAGTGCACAATTTTATTTTTTTTTTCTCTTTAAAATTGGTTGAAAAATTTTTTTCTTAATATTTATTAATTTTTTTTTTATTTAATCTGAAAAACAAAAAATAAATTCATTAAAAAAGAAGAGTTCAAAAATTATTGTAATGTTTTTTCAGCTCTTCTGATCCATTTTCAATGGGCACAACTGATTCATCTACGGTATACGGTCGACCCAGGTAGGTTTCGAAATTTATTTTTTTTTAATTATTTTTCTTCAAATTAAAATAAAATTGGCAATAATTTGGGTGAAATGAGAATTTTTTTAATTTATAATTTTTTTTCACAGCAGAATAATTAATTTTAGCTAAATTTAAGTAAAAAAGTTGGAAAAATCACGCCTTTTGTAGTGAGCAATAATTTAAATTTAAATAAATATTTAGAGCAATGTTAAAGCTAGAATTTTTTTTCTTTAGAAATTTACCTTTAGCTCACGTAGAGGCGTTCTTGATGATGATGATGGATTTTATGACTGAATGAGAAATGTTTACCTCATCATTAGTTACACATTGCCACTCATTAATTTCATTCGGAATGACGTCATGAGGGATATCAGGACTTGATTAGGGTTTAACTTTCATATCTAACTCTCTTCATTTGTCTTCGTCCGTTTTTTTTTTGTTTATTTTTGGATAACTTTTTTGGGGAAATAAAATCAAAACTTTTGTCGAAATTTAAAAAAAAAATGAAAAAAAAAATAATTAAAAATTTATTTTTACAGGGGATTCGGGTTCATCACATTCGGAGACCCAGCTAGTGTAGATAAAGTTTTAGCACACGGAACACACGAATTAGATGGCAAAAAGGTGAGTATTTTAATTATTATCTGTCGGATGACAATTTCACGCGCATAGAATCATAAATCAAGATTTGCACGTGTACGAAAAAAATAAAAGTTTTCTTGAAATAACAAAATGAAAAAAAGAACATCAGTAGGGTGTTAATTGAATTTTTTCATTATCTTTTGTCTCGGCATTCTGTGTGCTTCGATGATGACTTCGATCGAACGAAGCTCCTTGAGCAATATTAGCGAAAGCACGTTAATCAAATTTCGTTTTCTATTTTTCTTTTGTTTTTTTCTTCAATTGTATTAGTTACGCGTTACATATTCTATTTTGTTTTTTGTCGAATTTTTTTCGATTTTTTTTTTGTCAAAAAATTTTTTTATTATTTTTCATTTTTATTTAATTTTCAATTCAAATTACGTTTACATTTCACGTTTAAATTCAAATCACATTAAGTTGAAAATAATATTGAAATTTTTATTTCATTTAATTAAAATTTTAATTTATTCCTTTGTAATTAATTTTTTAAAAAAAATTTAAATTAATTTTAATTATATATTTTTTAAAATAATAATATTTGAAGAATTTTTTACTTCAAAAAATTTAATTTCATTTATATTTTCAATATTTCAAAATTTTTAGAATAATTTAAAAATAATAAATTAATATTGAAATATTTATTTTATTAATTTTAATTAACTAATTTAATTATTTTTTAATGATTTTTTTTAAATTTAAATAATTTTTTAATTTTAATTTTTTTTCAGTTAAAATATTTATTAAAATAATATTTTTATTAAAAATAATATTTTTATTAAATATTTTTTTCTTTCTTATAGATTTAAAAAACTTTTTTTATTTCAATTTTTTTTAATTTTTTTATCATTTTTAATAAGAAATGATTTTCAATTTAATAAAATATTTTTTTAAATTAATTACAATTTTATTTTTATAAAATTAAATTTTTAGTATTTTAAAATAATATTTTTTTTTCATAAAATATAAATTTTTAATTTTATTTTGTTTTAAAAAATTATTTTCATTCATTTTTTTTAAATAAAATTTTAGATTAATTTTTTCATCAAAAAAATTAAAATATTTTTTAAAATTAATTTTAATTAATTAATTTAATTATTTTTTGAAATTTATATTAATTAAATAATTTTATTATTTTTTTATTAATTTAAAATTTTTTTAAAAATAATTTAATTCATTAAAAAATAATTTTAAAAAAATAAATATTTTTTTTCTTAAAATTTTTTATAATATTTGATTTTATTTTAAAAATCTATTTTTAATTTTTAATAAAATTTAATATTTTTATCATGTTTAAAGATATTTTTCAATTTCTCTTCTTGCTAATTCATTTTCAAATTATTTTTCGTATTTTTTTCTTTACAGATCGATCCTAAAGTAGCATTTCCCCGAAGAGCACATCCAAAGGTAAGTTCAATTCTTTACGGAATTTTGTCTTTTTATCAATTGAGATCATCATCTTGTGTGCTAATGATTAGAAATAACACAAAATTCGTGTAAACAAGTTTAATTCTGAGATCGATGGGAGAGCAAAAATTATTTTTTTTTTTTGAGAGAATGACGAGAATGTCGACTGATTATCAGTTAAAAGTGCTAAAAAACAAAAAATAAACAACAAAAACCTTCTGATTATCATTCTTCGAACAAATGATGATTCAGTTCTCTCTCGAACGTCAATCAAAAATGTTATTTTTTGTGATTTTTTTGAGTTTTTTAATAAACTTAACGTCTGCGGCGCAGAATAAAATCCCGGAATACGTTTGTGACACTGCCAAACCAGTTACAAAGTGCGATTTGAAGGATGTTCGAGTGACTTTTGCTCAACCTTTGTTCCATCCGAAAGCAACAGAGCCTCTAAAAGTCAAAAATTTTGAGATTTCATCACGATTTCTGCCGAAATTAGAGACTAAAGTGTGTCAATTCTTCCCGAATGTCGAACGTTACACAATTGGTCTCGTCGATCTCGAAGAAATTTCCGTAGATGCCTTCGCCGATTGCTCAAAACTGCTCGAAATCAACATTTTTGCCAACAAAATCCAACGTTTGAACGAGAATTTGCTCTCAAATAACGCAAAATTGAAAACTTTTTACATTTCAAGCAATTTATTGGAGTCCGTGCCCGTGAAATTATTCAAAGGTCTCACGAATTTGCGTCGAATTCAGCTTCCCGGGCAATCTTTTACCACAATTTCGCCCGAAGTCTTCCGAGATACGCCCCATTTGACGGTCCTCGATTTGAGTCGAAACCATTTACGGGACTTGGATGTCGAAAAACTCACCCAATATACGCCCGAACTGGTCTACATTTGGTTACGAGACAACGACTTCTCTTGCAATCGCTTACGACAAATCCAAAATTTGCTGAAAACGAAGGGAATTACGATCGAAAAGCGATTGGTGACGCAAAGAGAGCGAGATTACACGCCGGAAATGGTCGATGGGGTCGAATGTACTCTGTAAAAAAAATTTAATCAGACAAAAAAAAATTTATTAAAAAAACGAAAATTGGAAAAAAAGTAAATTAACGCGATAATTGTCTCTTGAATTAGAGGCGCATCAGTTGTAAATAATGGTAATAATCATAAATTGAAGTGTTTTCGTTAAAAATAAAACAAAAAGAAAAAAATTAATAAAAGAGCCGACTTTTTGGGTGACATGAACGTGACATATTGTAAAGTGATAAATAAAATAGAAAGAAGGTGCTTGGTCACGCAATTTTTTTTACTATTTTTTTTTTAAATTAGAGGGTAGTTTTGCTCCCCCTTTCAATTTAATTTTGGTATTTTTGTCGTAATTTTCGTCAATTGTTGGATCTTCTGCTAAATTAAATGAGGAATGGAGTGTTTCGATAATTTGCAGTTGGTTGTTGACTTGAATTTTTTATCTTTTGAGTTAATTGGTTCTCGTTAGGAATAAACGTTTGAATTGTTTTTATTTTAATTTTATGAAAAATGTTCGATTTTTGGTTTGGGAAAAATTTTTTAATTTTTTTTAATATAATTAAAAATAATTTAATTTAATTTTTAATTATAATTATTATTTATTAAAAATAAAAAAAAAAATAATTTTAAAATATAAAATGATTAAATTTTTATAAAAATAATTTAATAACAAATTAAAACTTATGAGGAAAAAAATGACAAAAATTTAATTTATTTTTTTTTTAATAAATTTAAATTAATTTTTTAAATTAATTAATTAATAAATTATAAAAAAAATCAGGATAATATTTTTTTTAATAAATAAAAAATAATAAAATTTAAAAAAATATAATTAATTATTATTTTCTAAATAAATTTCATCTAAATGAATTAATAAATTGATTAATTAATTATAACTATTACTTCATTTTTTTTTTAATTATTAAAATTTTTTTAATAAAAAAAATAATTTTAAATTTATATTAAAATAATAATTTTTAAATTAATCAAAATAAATAAATAAATTAAATATTTAATTAATTAATCAATAAAATAATATTTAATTAGTTAATATTTAATTTTTTAAATTTTTTAAATTTATTTTAATTATTTAAAATTATTTTTGAATAATAAAAATTATAAAGGCTGCAAAAAAAATTTTAATTCAAAAAAAATTAATGTTTTTAACTGAAATTTGATTAATTATTTATTAAAAAATTAATTTAATGATCCTGATAATTTTTTTCAACGAATAGAATAAAAATAAAAATTATGATGAAAAATAAAAAAAATATCTGACACTGACAGAAGACTCCCCCTAAAAATTTCACTTTTCTTGTCATTAAACTTCAATACACAAAAAACACAAACAAAAAATCAAAATTTGCTAACAACTCACTTAATACTTCTTCTATTAATATTCCGATCATTCCCCAAAAATTATAATAACTGAAACAGAAACAAACTCTTTTCTCTTCCTTTTGTGCTTTTTTATTCCCAAAAAAAAGAAAAAAATAACAATCCCGAATTAAAAATTCTCCCTGTTTTCATTTCACACACACTTTCAAGTCGAATCACAAGGCAAGAAGACAAGTACATGCATGCAGTCAAAACCCGACATAGTTTACAGTTCATAACACACAACAACTTTTCCAACTCATTTTTTTTTTGTGTGTTTCTGTATGCGAATTGTTGTTCATGTTGTTCATATTTAAAACTTTTTGATTTTAAAAAATTCTGTATTTGATAACAGACACTTGTCAAGAACGTTTTCCTTCATTTCGACTTTTTTTCTGTGTTTTTGTTATGTTGTTATTGTTGAAAATTTTATCTAGTTGAGTGCATTTTATAATTTTTTTTTTGCTTGCTTGTGAGAAATATCATTGTTTAAGTGATGACATTTGAACAAAAAAAGTTGGATAAATAATTTTTTAATGAAAATAATAAATATGTATTTGATTATTGTTTTTTTTATTTTAATTATTATGAGAAGAAAAAAATATATTCAAATTAAAAAAAAAATAATTAAATAATAAAATTTAAAAAAATTAATTAAATAAAAAAATAATAAAAAAAATTATAAATAAATTAAATAAATAATCAAACAAAAATAAAAATTTTAAAAATAATAATTTAATTTAATTTTTTTAATTTATTTTTTTTTTTTAAATAATTATTTTTTAAAAATAAATTTAATAAAATAATTAAAATTTAAATTAATTAAAAAGTAAATTTAATTTTAATTATTTAATTAAATTTATTTTAAATTTAAAAATTTTTAATTTTTAAATTAAAAAATTAAATTTAAAAAAAATAATTTAAATTTAAAAAATTTTTAAATTTAAAAACTTATTAATTAAAAAAAAATTATTAATTATTTGTAAATCAAATTTAATTTTAAATAATTTAAATTTTTATTATTTTATTAAATTTTATCCTAAAAAAATAATTATTTAAATAAATAAATAAAAATAAAAAAAATTAAATAAAAAAATAATTATTTAATTTTTTTTTAAAAAATATTTCAAAGTTTTTTTTTATTTTAATTTTATTTAAATTTTTAGTCACGTGATCGTTAAAAAAATTAATTATTTAGAATATTTAATATGAATAAGCAAAAAATATCGAGAGTGGGTAGTAGATGAATGACATTTGATGTGTGATAAGAATTTTTTCTCAATTCAATTTAAAAAAAAATTCAAAGAGAATTCTCGTCGTTTCTACACACAAACGCTTATCACTTAAAAATAATTATTTTAAGAGAGAACGCCTCGCGATTGAGAGAGAGAATAACTTACAATTTAGCACATATGATGAAAAAACTTTAATTAAATAGGATGGCAACCACAATAATTATTTAATTTTAGTACTGTAAACACAACCATGTCACTTTTCTCAGTCAAAAGTCTCCTCGTCCTGCTTTTGCAACTACTTCCATCGACCGAATCGTGCGCGAAACGCGTTTTTGTCAAGAAACATCCGTGCACGGACCTCGAATCGTCAACTTGTGTCCTCACGGAGGTCCCAAAACTCTTCATTCCCGTAAGTCGAACGCCATTTGCCGTCGACGAAGTCATCATTGAGGGCTCAATTTTGCCCGTTCTCAATTCCAGCATCTGCCAAACGTTTCCAAACACCGAAAAATTGCACGCTGGCGGCCAAATGATACAAAAAGTCGATGCGAACGCCTTCAAACTTTGCACGAAACTTCGTCATTTGTTCCTCGGAGCGAATCAAATCTCATCGCTTGAACCCGGGACGTTCGACAAAAACAAAAGACTCACCCATTTGTGGCTTTACATGAACGAGTTGGAAGAATTAGACGAAGATTTGTTTTTATATCAACGAGATTTGGAATTTTTATATCTTTCGTCAAATGCGTTGAAAAAATTCCCGCCAGAGCTTTTTCGACCATTGAGAATTTTGAAGCTCCTGACTTTGCACACGAATGAACTTGAGGAATTGGATGCTCCAGCAATTGTCGATGCCATGCCGCATTTGCGAGAAATTCAAATCCGCATGAATCCGTTCGATTGCAAGGAATTGCGACGAATTTTGAGAGTTTTTGAGGAGAAAAATATTTATTTGGGCAAAAATGGAGGCGATTTGGACAAATATGAGTATTCGTATGTCAAAGGATTCGAATGTGCCAAAAGAGCAGTCCATAAGAAAATTATCGTGAGAGTTTGCGGATGTAAAATCAAAGAAGGGCCTTGTCAGGGTAAGAGAAGATGTAAGATGGAAGAAAGAGATATCACAGTTTTAGTATGAATTTTTTTTTAAATAAAATTAAGTGAGTGAGTTCAGAAAAAAATAATAATTTTTAAAAATTAAAAAAGAAAATTAAAATATCAAATTTTACAAAAAAAAATTGTTTTAATTTAATCATTTAATTTTTTAATAATTTTTAAGCATATATTTTCTTTAAAATTATTTTTTTAAATTAAATTTTATTAAAATGTTAACATTTTTTTAAATTAATTTATTAATTTAATTTTTAGAATTAATTTAAATAATTAAATTATTTTTTTGAAAAGTAAAAAAAAATAAAATTTTAATTTTTAATGAATATGGTAAAAATTGATATTTCATTAAAAAATTTAAAAATTGATATCTATTAAAATTTTATAATTCTTTTTTAAATTTTTTAGTTATTTTATTTTTTTGAATATTTGAATGAAATATAAATCTTTAAAAATAATATATAATTTAAATTAAATTAAAAGTATTAAAAAATTTTATTTATATTAAATTAAAAATATTAAAAAAATTAATTTAAATTGAAATAATTTTTTTTTTAAATAAAAAAAAATTTACAAAAATTTAAAAACCTTATATAAAACTGATATTTCAAATTAAATAATTAAAAATTTAATTAATAAATTAATTTATAATAAATTTAAAAATTTTAATTAAAATCATTTTTTTAAAATAATTTTTATAGGCTTGAAAATTATTAAAAAAAATAAATCTCTTCTTAAAAATTATTTTTTGAAATTTATAAAAAAATTAAAATTTTTTTTAATTCAAAAATATAAAAAAAAAATATGTTTCATATTAAGCTAATTATTTAAATTAATTAATTAAAAATTAAATAATAAATTAATTTAAAATAAATTAAAAATTTTGATTGAATTTAATTTTTGAAAAAATTTTTTTTAGAAATATAAGCTTTAAAATTATAAAAAAATTAAAATTTCAATAAGAAAAAATTTGAATTCGTTACTTTTTAGTTTTTTAAAAATTATTTTTTGAACTTACTTCACTCAAAAATTTATTAAATAATTATTTTTTTAAATATTATAACAAATCTTTTGAAATAATTTTTGTCCCATTAATACTCGACGTCGTCGTCGTATTTGTTGAATTTCCTTCCAAACTTTTTCTTCGAATAATTTTCCTTATGCATTCCGTGTTTTTGTAATATTCGTACAAATATTTGTCTGGCTCACCGCCGTTCATGCCCATGTAAACATTTCTCGTCTGAAACGCTCTTATGATATATTTCAACTTTTCGCACTCGAACTGATTGAATCTGATTTGAACTTCGATGAGTTTCGGCATGGCATTCAGCAAGGCGAAGACATCCAAATCTTTTAAGCGATTATGATGCAAAGTTAGAATTTTCACGTTTGCCAATGGTTTGAAAACCTCCAAGGGGAATGAGTACAATTTGTTTGACGAAAGGTACAAATGTTCAATCCAAACGTTGTTTACGAAAAGTTGCGGATCCAGATGACGCAATTCGTTCATATAAAGCCACAAATGCGTTAATTTTTTGTTTTCCTTGAAAGTTCCGGGCGCCAAATGCTTAATTTGGTTCCCCCCGAGGAACAAATGTCGCAAATGGGGACAAAGATGAAACGCATGTTCCAAAATTTCTTCCACAGATTGTCCGCCGAGGTTCAATTTCTCCATATTTGGGAAAGTTTGGCACAAAGTCTCGTTCACGACGGGCAGCTTTGACCATTGAACCGCAACTTCGGTGACTTCGTCGGGCACATTACTCACCGGGATGAAACGAGGACTGATTCCTTCCAAAATGCATCGATGGCTGTCGGGTTCGCGACACTCGATGGGCTTTGCCATGTGTTTGTTGGCACAGCCCGAGACGAAATTGCTCGAAAAAGGTAGAAAAATAAACGAGAAAAGGAGAAAATGATTCATCATCGCTTCTAATTTTTTTCGCTGCTTTCTCTAAAACGTTCGGTAGGAATGACGGTAAACGACTGGTTTGTTTGCGGGAATCAACAAGACGCGATGAGTTGACGTGAGTTCTTAAATTGGTTGATTAGTAGTTGCGAGAAGATAAATAAACATAAATGTATATAAATATGACAGAAAAGAAAAAAATTCTAGCGACGATTATTACACCATAAAAAGTTGATTAAATTATGGATATTAAAGTGAAGCTGTTCCGGATTTACTTTGTAGTTGTGTGGATGGAATGTTATGACGTGTCTGCTTTATTTTATTATTTTTTTTTCGTAGAAAAAGTAAATCAGATGTTATGGAAGTGCAAATTTAACCAAATATTTATTTTTTTTAATTTCTTGATTTTTAAAAAATTAAAAAATAATTTTAAATTAATTTAATTTTTTTTTTATTTAAAAAAAAATTAATTAAAAAATTTAAAATTTTTAAAAAAATATTTTTTAATTATTTTTTCTTTTTTAAAATTTAAAAAAAAATATTTTTTAATAATTTTTTCTTTTAATTTATTTCATAATTTTAATTTTATTTTTTTTTAAATTTTCTTTTTAATTTAGTTTAATTAATTTAATTTATTTTTATTAAATAATTATTTTTAAAAAAAAATTTTAATATTTTTTTATAAATAAATTATAAATAAAAAATATTTTATTAAATATAAAAAATAAAAAAATATTTAAATAAAATATTAAGAAAATTATTTAAAAAATTAAATAAAAAAATAATATTTATAATAATAATAAATAATAATAATTATTTTTTTTATTTAATTTTTTTTTTAATTTTCTTAATATTTAATTAAAATATTTTTCCTAATTTTTTATATTTTAATCATTTTTTTATTTATAATCAAATAAATATTTTTATTTTAATATAATTATTTTTTATTTTATTTTTGCAATATTATATTTCTTCAAGCAGTGATATTTTTTTTAAATTTTTAATTTAATTAATTTTTTAATTTATTTATTTTGAAATATTAATTTTTATTTTTTATAAAATTTTTTATTAAAATTAATTTCATTAATTTTTTTTTATATTTTTTTTATTTAAAGACACAAAACGATAAAAAATACGAAATTCCATAAAAAAAATCACAAAAAAGATGAATTTCAATTGTCTCTCTCTCACACCAACTCAAAGAAAAAAAAACGATAATTTTTCATCATTAACTGTGGAAATGTTGCACGAAGAAATGCTAAAGAGGGTGAAAAGGTCAGACCTCTCATAAATTTTCTTATTAACCGTGTGTACATCTTTTCATGTGTTTGTGTCTCTCCATTCTTCAAAGAATCCGAAAAAAAACTAAAAAAAATCATCAACTCGTTGATCAACCCTTTTGGCGCAGAGAAAAAATGGCCCCAAATTGATAAGAGCGAAAATAAAGTGCTCGGCATTCAAGCAGGAAATGAAAAACGAGAGGTATTCAGATAGAAAAAGGGGTTTTCCTTTTGCCACAGTCTCTCGTCGCATGCATTGGAAAAACTACAGTGACTCAAATTTGACTGAAGAATAATAAAAAATCAACAAAACGGAAAACAGACGAAGGCATATAAGAATAATGAAGATAAATTAGGCAGTTTTTCATTCGTTTTCTCGGGTTTTTCTCGTTCAGACGAGTCTCGATGTCAAAACGTTAAAAAACTGAAAATCACTCTCACACATCTTCTTCTCGTTTTGCTTTGCTCCGTTTTTTGACAGCCAGTTGTTGTTGTTGCTGGCAAGTGTGTGCAATGGGATGTGGGTCATCAAAATTCACAAAAAGAAAACTTTTCTTAAATGTGTAAATATTTCATTTTTTTTTGCTGCTCGTTTGTTTGTTTGCATGACGACGACGACTACGACGAATGAAATGTGAAATGAAATGAAAGCACATGGCCTCGAGGTGAAAACATCAAACATTTTTTATTCCATTGTTCATTCATGAGTAATCGTCGCGCTGAGCTCGCCATAATTGAGTGACGAAATGTCTTTTTTACCGCAAAAAATGCAAATTTTGAATTAATTTTTGTTTTCAGATCTCAAACACGTGGTTAAAAATTTTACTTTGTGCATTGGGATAAAATTTAAAATGTTTATTGGGATAAAAATTCAAAATATTTTATGAGAAAAAAATTAAAAATGTGCATTGGGATGAAAATTTAAAATGTTCATTGGGATAAAAATTCAAAATATTTTATGAGAAAAAAATTAAAAATGTGCATTGGGATAAAAAATTCAAAATATTTTATGAGGAAAAAATTTAAAATGTTCTTTGGGATAAAAATTCAAAATATTTCAAAAATTTTGCATTGGGATGAGAAAAAAATAAAAATGTGCATTGGGAAAAAATTTAAATGTTTATGAAAAAAATTAATGTTCTTTGGGAAAAAATATTTCATTGGGTTAAAATAAAAAAAAAATTATTTCTTGGTTTTTAAAATTAAAAAAAAAAAAATTATGCATTGGGTCAAAAAAATTTTTTTTTTTGACAATATAATAAAAAATTTACACAGGGATTTTTTTTTGAAATAAATATTTTTTTTTTATTAATTTTACACACAAAAAAATTCTAAAACTAAAAAATTTGATAAAATTTCTACACTAAAAACTAAAATTTCTCTAACCATAAATTCGCGGACCTTCATTCCGCCGACTCGGCTTCGATTCTTGTATCACTTCGCGTTGATAATCCTCCTCCGTGAGACATTCGACGTCATTTACCGACGTTACGTGATAGTTACGATGTCTCGGCTGCCAATTCTCCGGCATTTCGTTATCCAAATCGACACTTCCTGCCTTCAGTACATCCATTATTGCTGCCAATCTGACACACTCAAAGTCATTATCGCGCAAATTTATGCGTTCGAGCTTCGGCATATTCGGTTGCATTTGTTCGATACTCAAGTCGATGAGTTCGTTGCCATGCAAATCGAGCCATTCGACTTTTTTGAGGTCTTTGAACGCCTCCGAAGGCACTTGTTTGAGTTGATTGCTGTTCAAAAAGAGCCATCGAAGGTTTTCTAAATTATGGAAGAGCGTTTCAGGCAAAGTTTCGATTTTATTGTCACTGATCGAAATTTCAATTAGAGCTAAATTTCGATTAAAAACGTTATTTTCGAGAATTCTCAAAGAATTTGCTCGTAAATGGAATTTTTTCAGTTTGGTACATTCGACAAAAGTATCTTCTTCGATTTCTTCGAGTTTGTGACTTCGAAAAGTCTCGATCACGAGAGTTTCCAAGTTCGGAAAGACTTCACAGAGGTTCGAGGTCAAAATCGGAATGCTGCAAGTGTTGGAAATTTCCAAATCTGTGATCGTTTCTGGCTTGTCCTCTTCTCGAATACTAAAAATTTTCTGATGTTTCGTCAGTCGTAACCCGTTGACGACGCAATATGTGTCTAAATCGAACTCTTCTCGTTCGCAACCAACCACGGCAGGTCCAACATAATGCGAAGCCGCGAAACTCACGAAAAGCGCGAAACAAAGTCCAACGACTTTGAGATCCGTCAAATAAATGGACATAGCGGCGCACATACACGTGTACTTAAATAGCTAATTAATGCAAAACTGACTGAGGCGAACAATTAATGGAAACGAGAACATGATAAGTCGCGATGATGAGATGATGTAAAAAATTCGAGAGCAAAAAATCACAAAAAGAGAGGGAGAGAAATAAGCGGATTGATAACAGAAAAGGTCAGTTTTCATAATAATAAATAATAATTTCGCGCGTTTGTTTGTTTGTTTTGTGTGTGACGGCGGAACGATGTAATGTACCTCGAGGCAGAATGAAGCAGTTTCAATGTTGACCATGAATTTTGTTTCTTATCGCGTCGAAATTTTTGTATTATGTTGTTGTTTTTGATATTTCGTTTGTATTTTCGTGGAATACGGACAACGAAAATTACGCTTTCGGGTATTTTTTTATTGATTTATTAATAAATTTCTCGGAATGACTCAACCTTTTTAAATTAAATTTTCAAGATAATTTAAAAATAAAGCAAATTCATTTTTTTGAGCTTTAAAATTTTTAATTTTTAAAAATATTTTAAAATTTTAATTTAAAAAATTTTTTAAAATTATTTTTTTAAAAAATTAATTTTGTGTTTTTTCATTTAAAATAAAAAATTTTTTGAAAATATTTAATTTTTAAAAATATTAAAAAAATAATTTAAAATGAAAATTTTATTAAAAAAAATTAATTTATTTTTGCTTTAAAAAATTAAAAAAAAATTAATAGTTTTATTTTTAAATGAAATCAAAAAAAATAAAATTTTATATAAAAAAAATTAATAAAAAATAGAATTAAATTAAATAAAAAAATTAAATTAAATTAAATAAATAAAATTTTTTAAATAGGTAAAATAAAAATGTTTATAAATTTTAAAAATTTTAATAAAAAAATTTAAATTTTTAATAATTTTTTTTTTAATAAAAATTACTCTAAAATGTTTTTTCATAAATTTATTTAAATTTTTTAAATTATTCAGATTTTTTTTTCAATTAAAAAATAAATTTTGAGCATTTTGTTAATTATTTTCATTAATAAGATATTTTTTTAAAAAATGAATTAAATTAATAAAAAAAATAATAAAAGTTATTTTTATCAATATTCATCAAATCATAAGATTATGTTATCATATTGAAATAAAAAAAATAATTTAGAACGAAAATATTTTTTTATTAATTAATATTTTTTAAAATTAATTTTATTTTTTATTTAAAATTAAATTTAATTTTTTGATATAATTAATTTAATTTTTTAAAATTTCAATTTAAATAATTTTAATTTATTTAAAAAATTAATAAAATTTAAAAATAATAATTTTTAAACCATAAAAATTTTTTTATAAAGTAAAATTAAATTTAATATTAAATAAAATAAAATATATTTCTTAAAAAAACTTTTCTCTTTATTTTTTAAAAGAACAAAAATTCATATATTGAACAAAATTACTTTAAACATTTACAATTTAATTTCTTTAATAATTAAAATTTTATTTTTTTTTAATTTGACAGTTATAAACATCAAATAAAAATCATTCCATTAAAATCAAAACCCTTAAAATTAATTTTCCCAAATTAATTCAAAACCTCACAAACTGTTATATTTCTCATCATTTAGTTCCCTTCTAACATTATTGTTCATAACGGTCGTCAAATTCGTTTCCAAAAGTTGCATCTCATAGTCCTCAATGAGAAATTGCTCGTCATTCAAACAAACCACGTAATCCACGTCTTTCGGCGTGTACTGTCTCTTCCTTCGCGAAATGCATCTAAACGTCGCCAACATCTGTATCTTCTTGGCATTCAAGATGTCAATTATCCTCTTGAGTCGTTTACAGCGGAAATTATTGTCTTGTATATAAAGTTGCTGCAACTCGAGACTATTGCTCAAAATGTGCACTGGGTCAATATCCATGATGTAATTACTATCGAGGTTCAGGGTATTGAGGGATGCCAAATCAGCAAAAAGTTCCCACGAGACGTGATAAAGTTTGTTACAATCCAAGGCTAAGATTTTCAAGTTGCTGAGATTTTTGAAGAGATCCGGATCTAAAGGAGATTCCAAACGATTGTCATGCAAATCCAGAAGCTCGAGGTTTTCATTTCGGTTGAAAGTGTTTCTCTTAAAAGCTCTGATCTTATTGATGTGAAGATTCAAGGTCGTCAGATTTTTGCATTTGTAGAAGGCGTTTTCGTCAACTTCTTGAATTCCGCTCGCATTTGCGTAAATTTCCTCTAAATTGGCGAAATAATCACAAGCACTCGACCCGAGATACGGGATCGTTGTATGACCTTCCATCTTCAAGGTTGGTTCGTTAAATTGAATCCCAAGGATTTCCTCCGCTGTGTAGTTTAAAGAGATCGGCATGAAGACAGGTTGTTGTTTCGTGAGTTCAAACGGATAAGGATAGCAAAAATTCGTGCGATTTGTCTCGACGATTGAACAATTGACCTTCAAGCCGATCCAAACAGGCGCCGGAGGTTTCGTAGGTCGGGCGTTGCGAGCTGCTGACGAAGCTGGCGTCGGCGCAGAGCTCGAGGAACAGGCAAAGGTCAATGTCGTAAGACACAAAAACGTAAAGGTTTCACACAAAACGTTCAAGTTGTTCATTTTCAGGGAATTTTTAGTTCAAGTTCAAGCGCGCAGGAAAGACAAACGACGCGAACGATCAACAAAATACTGCGAATAAATTTTTCCGAAATGAGCAAGTGTGTCAATTTTGTGGGACACACACTCAACGAACGTCGTTGATATGGCTTTTAATGTGTGATATTGACCGAGTGAGAGTCGAGTCGTGCCCATCATGTATGAAAAACTATTAACGTTAAGTGAATAATGGTTGTTTAGCTTAATCGCATAAAGGAGCTATGATGCTGCCCGACGGATTGAAAAGTGTTCAAATTAATCCCTTAAGTGACTAAATTGATCCCTTTTTTTCGTAAAAGGGATCAATCTAATACCTTAAGGGATTAATTTAACCTCCTTTGGAGTTTAATCCCTTTAATGATCAATTTAATCCCTTAAGAGGTTAAATTAATCCCTTCAAGTAGTTAATTTAACCCCTTGAGCTAAAAAAGTAATCGATGTTGCCAGAAACATCAAAAGGTATTGATTTAATCGCTCAAGGGGTTAAATTAACCACTTGAAGGGATTAATTTAACCTCTTAAAGGAATTAAATTGATCTCTAAAGGGATTAATTTAACCTCTTAAGGTATTTTTTGAAGCTGTTGGTGAACAACTTCAAAGGAGGTTAAATTAATCCCTTAAGGGACTAAATTGATCCCTTTAAGGGTTTTTTAATCCCTTAAGGTATTAAATTAATCCCTTTAACAAAATAAGGGATTAATTTACTACCTTAAGGGATTAAATTGAACACTTTTCAATCCGTAGGTTGGTTGCAAAAAAAAAATGAATGACAACAAACAAATTAATCAGCGAACAGTGACAGCTGATGGCAAAAAGCGGGGGGACCTTCTTGCAATAATAACGTACGAAAAGACGACAAAAATGTCGCAAATGATGCAAAGTACACCAAAAATAAATTCGAGCTCAATTATTCAATTAATCCAACGTTCGCATCACATACAAAGTCGAGACGATTCGAGACTTTTGCGAGAATTTATTTGGAGCTGGACTTGCAAATATACCTTAATTTAGTCAGTTTACGTAAATCAAAACAGTTTGTCGCATCGTCGCCGCATGAGATAAAAAAAAAATAACAATTTTTCTCTCGAACAATGAAAAAATTGTTAATTTTGAGTTTTGTAGTTACAATAATTACTTTGGATGTCGCTTCAAGTTGCAATTCAGGCTATACGAGCGAATCATATCACGCCAATCCCCCCAAATGGATGGGCAAAAAAGTTCAATGTTCGAAGGAGTATCCGAAACGTGTGAACTTTTGTTTGCTCTATCCATTTGAAGTTTCACGAGACGAACCTCGATTCATCCCCGTATCAGGAGACTATGGTTCAAAATCCATCACAGGATTGCAATTCACTGATAACTTATTCAGGATGAGCCAATCTCGAGTTCCCATCCTAACAAATAGTGCTTGTGAAACTCTCCCAAACCTATCGGAGTTCTTGGCGTTCCTTGTTGAAATGGAAGAGATCGAAGAAAACTCTTTCTGGAAGTGTCAACGTTTAACGAGACTCCTGCTCAACGAAAACCGGATCTACAGTTTGAAGAAGAACACTTTCAATCACAATCGTGCCTTGGAGATTCTCGATCTGCACGATAACCAGCTCGAGGTGCTCGACGTAGAACTCTTTAAGAATCTCAAAAACTTGAAAATTCTCGCGCTCGACTGCAACAAGCTAAATTACTTACTTCCGCAACACTTTAAAGATCTCGCTAATTTGATTACACTCAATTTGGACAGCAATCGTCTTACACATTTGGATATACGGGACATGACCTTGACCTATACGCCGTACATCCAGCAGATTTCGTTGCAAAGTAATGATTTTCGGTGCGAGGAGTTGCAACGACTGATTATCGATCTGAAGATGCGCAGCATTGAGTTTGTGGCGCCGTTCAATTGTAACAAACCGAAGCGACGGGATTTCAAAGTGAGTCGCATTCAGGGTGTTGAATGTTTTTCCGATGAGCAGTATGAGCGGTATTTGAGAAAGTATAATGAGACGGCGAGACAAGACAAAATTTTAAGAGGCACAGGACTAAGGGGTTGAAGTTTTTTTTAAGAGACAATTTAAGACAATGTTGTTAATAATTAATAAAGTTGCATTAAAGAAAATTAAAATTTAGTATTGCATCATTTCAAGGTCATGTTAAGGTCATTTCAAGGTCAATATAAAAAAAATCGATTTAAGAGACTTTTTGAACATTCAAAGAAATTATTATAGAAATTTTCCGTAATTTTTGTTCAATATCAAGCTTAAAAATCATCTAATGGGCTCTCAAGATAAAAATTACGTATTTTTACGTATTTTTACGTAATTTTTACGTATTTTTTATTTTTCAATTTTCAACCTTAAGAACCATCCAAAAGGTATCCAAAGGCATTTTTCATAACTTTTGTTCAATTTCAAGCTTGTAAACCATCAAATGGGCTCTCAAGATGAAAATTACGTATTTTTACGTATTTTTTACGTATTTTTTATTTTTCAATTTTCAACCTTAAGAACCATCCAAAAGGTATCCAAAGGCATTTTTCATAACTTTTGTTCAATTTCAAGCTTGTAAACCATCAAATGGGCTCTCAAAATGAAAATTACGTATTTTTTATTTTTCAATTTTCAAGCTTGAGAACCATCCAAAAGGCATCCAAAGCACTTTTGTATGATTTTTGATCGTATTTTTTCAAAATTTTAATTTTTACGTAATTTTTTTATGTAATTTTTATTTATGAATTTTCAAGCTTAAGAACCATCCAAAAGGCATCCAAAGCACTTTTGTATGATTTTTGATCAATTTCAAGCTTAAAAATTATCAAATGGGCTCTCAAGATGAAAATTACGTAATTTTTACGTATTTTTTACGTATTTTTTATGTAATTTTTATTTATGAATTTTCAAGCTTAAGAACCATCCAAAAGGCATCCAAAGCACTTTTGTATGATTTTTGATCAATTTCAAGCTTAAAAATTATCAAATGGGCTCTCAAAATGAAAATTAAATTTTCTATTTTTCAACTATCAAGCTTGAGAACCATCAAAAAAGGAAATTTCCGTATTTTTTTTGTGAATTTTTTAAAATTTTATGCTTGGTTTGAATTAATTGAAAAATTGAAGTTCAATTTTTTTATCCTTAGCTTTTTTTTGAATTAAATCCTGAAATAAAAAAAATCAATAAAAATCCATTGAAAAATTATTTTCCAAACCAATAATTAGTAAAAACTTTCCTAATTTCTCTGAATTTCCAAGCCAACCAAGAAACCGATGCTTAATTTATTTCCACATACATCACTCCCGTCGTTGCATAATGTTGCATGATCACTTGTCTTCCTTCTTCTTCGTCTTCGTCTTCACAGAAATAGAGACACAATGCCTACATATTTTATGGAACTCAAGACAGAAATTTATTACGTATACCTTCAAGAGCAATCAAACTGCTATTTACTGCGCGCTGCACATTTGTGTTCGAAATGAAATATTAAAATGCTCTCTGGCAAAACAAAACCGAAAAGTACATTTTCCATTATTTTATTAATAATGCGCTCGTCGTTGTTGTTCCTTGTCTCTCACTCCCGACGACGACGGCTCTCCGGGGAAAACTGATGACATGCTCCAACTTATGACATTGATAAAATATTTTTGTCGCGCAATAAGACACCTCCTCGGTTCTTGATTTATTTCGGATTTCGGGAAAGTTTGCAGAGTTCACGACGAGTCACGGTTCATCAGATAAAAAAATTCACTCAGTTAACGGCGACGTGCAAAAAAGCAAGCAAGTAATTTTCACAAAGTGCAACTATTGCATTTTTCATCGAGAATTTTATTTATAAATTTTTTCTCTCTCTCAGTACCGCGCTTCTTCTCGGTTTTTTGTTTCGTTGAAGTAAAATAAAGTTTTTTCATCTGAAAAAAAAAAATAAAAAAAATATCAGGACGGAACTGTTTCATGCTCGGAAACTCCATGTACCAAAAATTCATAAGAAGCTTATTCTAATATACTTACCTTAAGTGTCTCTTCATGCTCCGTTCTCACAGCAACTGTACCTAAACAGGACAAAATACAGAAGAAGAAGTGAATGAACAATAAAACTGATTGTCTTGTTTTTCATCTTCGTCTTCAGTTTCGGATGCCGATGAACAAAAGGAGAAAATCTTTTTAAAAGCGATTGGATTTCGGATTTAACAAAAAGCATAAAGATGAAATAAT
Organism: Culicoides brevitarsis; assembly: GCF_036172545.1. Lineage (NCBI taxonomy): Eukaryota > Metazoa > Arthropoda > Insecta > Diptera > Ceratopogonidae > Culicoides > Culicoides brevitarsis. The sequence continues at coordinate 39,602,588 of NC_087086.1, read as the reverse complement.
AATGAAATCATTTTCGAGACTATCTTTATAATTTTCATTTATTTATGCTATTCATATACGAAACTTTTATTTTATTTTATTATTATGTTAGCTTCGGCATGTGTTACGGGCTACAGTTTAGTTATGATTGTGTGCCTTGTATTATTTATTTATTAATATTTTGTTGCAAATTGTTTTGAAATCCCTTTATTTATGGCAAAATAATTTGATTCATATTTTTTTCATCACTAAATATTTTATTGAGGCGAGAGATTGCATCGAAAAATGATGTTTAATAAATAAATTAAATTTATTATTTAATTAAAAAAAATAAAATATTGAAGAAAATTAATTAAAGGCATTTACTACAAAAAAAAAATTAAATAAGAAATAAATTATTAAATATTAAAATAAATAAATTTATAAAAAAAATAATTAACTAAAATAATTAAATTAATTCCTTAAATTAAATTAATTAATTCTTATTTTTTTTTAATTAATAATAAATTATTTTTTAATTTTTTTTTTAAATTAATAAAATGTTAGTTAATTTTTTGAACTAATTTATTGAATTTTAATTTTTAATTAATTATTTATTATTAAAAAAATTGAAGAATTAATTAATTATTTATTTTAAGAAATTAATTGAATTATTTTAAATTTATTAATTTTTTTTCAAGTCAAGTTTTAATCAACTTTTGTTGGATTTCAAAGCTAAAATTGAATAAATATTCATTCTAAAGATGATTTCCAACAAAATCTCCTCGATTTTTGAAGAAATAAAAAAAAAATTTTTCTTGACCGTTTTAATCGAAAAAGAATTAAAACGGTCTTGAAATTTTTTAAGTCAAGATCTAACAAACTTTTGATGGATTTCAAAGCTAAAATTGAATAAATATTCATTCTAAAGAAATAAAAAAAAAATTTTTTCTTGATTTTAATCAAAAAGAATTAAAACAAAATCTCCTAACAAACTTTTGATTTTTGAAGAAATAAAAAATGATTTCCAACAAAATTCCTCGATTTTTGAAGAAAAACTGAATCAAACTCAATTCAAATTATTTCTTTGAAATAAATTTTTTTCTAAAATTAAATTAGAAAATTAAATTTGAAATGCAATAACTCGAGTTCTATTTCACGAATCTCTTTAGAAATTTTTGTAATGTATCAATTAAAGCTTTGAGAAGGTTTAGGAGTAAAAATTTCTCAAAAATATCGCATAAAAACATAAAATTTTCCACAAAGACAAAAATATTTTTTTCCTTAAAAAAAAATTGATTGCATATTTTCAGGCGTTGATTTTTGTTTAAAAAATTATTTCTGAGACTTTAAAAAATTTACTTGAATTAATTTAACATCATTTTATCACAAATAACCTTTAATTCTAACATATCTCTTGAATTGCAGCTTTAAATTGCAATTTCGTAGCTTGTCTTATCAGTGCATAACAATATTCATGCGGTATTGTAAATTCACTTGAAGTGTGTTAATCCTGTTAATCACAGAAGCTCTTACTTGATATTAACTACACAAACTATAGCTTAAAGTGTTTTAATGTTCAGATACAGTCTATTATTAGATTCTATTGTAATCCTTTCAATATGTTTAAAATTAATTTTTAGTAATTAAAAAAAATAAAAAAAAAATATTTAAAATTCAGATTTAATTAAAACTTACCTGAAAAGAGAAAAATTTAATTTTTTAACTTGTAAAAATTTTTTTAAATTTTTTTTTTTCGTTACTTCAACGTTACTTTAGTTAAATAAGACACCTCGTTACTGTCACGAAGCACTTTTGAATTTTCCATTCCGTTTTAATTAGAGCATCAATTTTTTATCACGAAAGTCGTCCAAAATCCATCTGCATAAATTTGCGCCACTTTTGCCATAATGTTGCCTTCTAACTGTTATTTCCTCCATTATAATAATGTCGCTCTGTGTGCGAGGCACCTTCACATGAACTCATTTTAATCCGACAAATATCAAATCGAATATTCATTAAATTGAAACAATATGCACTGTACACGGCGCGGCGTGCATTTTCCCCCGTCATACACGAATTTTGCCATTTTCCCTCATATAAATTCAAATACTTAACACTATAATGCTTTTGGACATCGTACGGCGGCGGCGGCGGTACATCACCTAATTTCATAAAATATGCAAAAATGAAATGATCAAACTGTGTCGCATTTTCGAAAATGTCTCTTGAATTAAATAATTTGCCTCCCATATGACATGTCATGGAATCGTGTATAGCTCGTGTGGTAATAATGATAATCAAAATAATGGACTCCCCATCCGATCGAACTCTAATCGATTATAAAAGTGAGAAAGAGATATGTTTAATATTTAAATTAGAATCGTTGTTGTTTGTTTTGCATTTTATGAAATTACGACCAAATTGGACATAAACGAAGCGTTTGACTTCTAAAATAATTTGGACAATAACGAGATATCGATAAAAATCAAATTTGTAACTTTTGATGTAATTAAAAAAAATTTCTCTTCGTTTTTTTAACGGATAAAAGGGAAATATAGTAGAAAACTTTTTACCACTGACTTCATGGATGACGAAGCAATTGAACTTGTGAAACGTGAAAAAAAACGTATTTTTGTAACACGATTGTGAGAGATAAAGGTTCACGTTCTGTGCAAGCGTTGAATCTTTCTTTAAAAAAAATTTAAATTTAAAAGTTTTCAAGCAATTCTTAACTTTATTATTTGTTATTTAACTTTTTTACTTTTTTTCTTGTCGAAAGTCAAAAATAACGAATATTTTTAAAAAGTATGACAAGAAACTAAAATTTTTTTAAAGGAGAGGAAAAAAGTCAATATTTTTAACTTTGTTAAAAAGATGTAAAAATATAAGTTTAATGCAGTTTGGTTAAGTTAATTTTATAGTAGACTTCTATTCGTAAATTTATTTGAATATATTTTTAAAAAATTCAATTAAATTTCATATTAAATTTAAAAAAAATAAATTAAAAGTTATTTTTTAATTATCAAGAATAATTTTATAAAATTTAATTCAAAATTTTAAAATAAATTAATTATTAAAAATTATTTAATTTTACGACCTTTTCACAAAATTAAATGTTAAAAAAATATTTAAAGAAAAATTCAAATAATTTTAAATTTATTTTTAAAAAATTATTTTAGGAAATAAAAAATAATTTAATATGATTTTCTATTTTTAATTTGATTAATTAATAATTTTTAATTATTTTAACTTAATTAAAATTTAAATAAATTTTCATATTTTTTTAAAATTTATATTATGATATTTATAAATATGATTTATTTTTTTTTATTTAAATATAAATTTAAAAAAAAATATGAAAATTTACTTAAATTTTTATTAAGCTTAAATAATTAAAAATTATTTAAAAATTGAAAATTATATTAAAAAATTTTTTTTCCTAAAATAACTTTTAATAAATAATTTTTATTCTTTTAAATTTAATTTTGTGAAAAAGTCAAAAATTTAATAATTTTTAATAATTAAGTTATTTTAAAATTTCAATCAAATTTTATAAAATTAATCTTGATAATAAAAAATAATTTTTAATTTAGTTATTTTTTTAAATTAAAAATATTTTAATTTTCTGAAAAAATTTAATTAAAATTCAGGAAAATTTTTAATTTAAAAAAAATTATTCAATTAATTTAAAATTAAATAAAAATTATTATTTTTGATCATTAAAAAAATTAATAAAAAAAATAATTTTAATTTATTTAAATAATTTTATTAAAATTTAATAAAATAAAAATGATTAGTTATTCGATAAATTTAAAATTAAATTAATTTTTTTAAAAATATTTTTTAATAAAATAACGAAAAATTTTATAAAATAAATAAAAATAATTTTAATTTCTTATTTTATAATTTAATTAAAATTTTTAAAAATTTAAATCTAAAAATTTAAATATTTTCAAATTAAGTTAAATATTTTACAAAAATATTTCAGAGAATTAAAAAAGAAAACGACAGAATTCAAATCAGTAGTACGCAAGTCCTTTTTCAAAAAAAGAGGAGAAAAATTGTTCATTTTCAACAATTCACGTGCCCACATGCAATCCGAAAACTTCCCCTTTTTCACAATTTCCCATCAAAATCCTCAAGAAAAAGGAACACGAGCCAAACAAAGGTCGCACCTCGCTCGAATGTTTACAGTAACAAAATGAACACGAACCTCATTGAGGGGAAAAAAGTGCAAATCCATACACAGCTCTATGTACCTACTGACGTAAAAAAGGAAAACACGGAAATGCCGGTACAGAGCCAATAACAATTTTGTCCTTTAGTTTGTGTACAATTTGCACATGTTTTGTTATTATTTTATCGTCGTCGTCGTCGTCGTCTGCGTTTTCGTGCGCCGACGATTTTCCCGAAGTCTCGGAAAATGAACAAACCATTGCGCATCCTTTCCTCTATTCCACACACTTTATTATTATCAAGGTAGTCGTACCTCTGTGGGGCTCTGTACGTAAATGGCACAGATGATGAACTTATTCTGGTCCCAAAATACGATTCGGAATGCAAAGTGAAACTCAGTTGATTGTTAGATTTTGTATAAATCGCTGTTTCATTATTATCATTCCTCTTTTTGAAGTATTAAATTAAAAAAAAATACTCACAAAAATTGCGCGTCGCTCGAAGTCTTAGAAAACGTTTGTTCATATCTCGTGATAATACAACAAAAAAAAAATTCAATTTATTTAGCAAATATCACGTAGCTAAGCGAGTAAATTTTTAGCCAGACAACAGAATAGATTTCGCGAACCAACACAAAAAATAACAACTAGCGGATAAAGTAACAGAAAATATTCATCGATTTACCGTCCGACGATTTTTTTTGGAAAAAAAAAGATAAAAGTAGAGAAATTAAAGGAGTTTGCATCACAAACCACGTCGAAAACGGAAAAAAGAAAGGAAAAAGAGAAATACAAAAAAAAAATAAAAGCAATATTTTAACGGTAGAAAATTCTTCACAAAAAAAGTCTTCAAAAAAAAAGAAGTAGATAAAAAAATTTGAGTGCACAAAAAAAAATTAAATTTATTTCGAACACTGACTTTGAAAAAAAAAACACACAAAATTTAATAAAAATAAATTCAGGTGCAAAAATCAATAAATTAAAGCTTTAGCATTTTATTTCCACAGAGAGAGAAAAAAAATATTAAAAAAAGGCAAATAAAATAAAATTTGTGGCAGTAAAACTTTTTATCTCCTGAACACAAAAAAAAAAGAACTATTTACTACGAATTAAATTCACATATATAAAAAAATATATATACGAAAACGAGAGTTCAAAGTACAACGACCAGAGTTACTTTAGAGAGTTATTTTTTCCCAAAAAAATAACAAAAAAAAAAAAATATTTTTAAATTTTTAGCGTACACAAGTCGTGTAGCGAAAAATACAAAAATTTGGCATCAGTAGGCCAAATTTCAAAAAAAAAAAATTAAAGTGAATTAAAATTAAATTTTATATTTACAAAAAAAATCTGAAAAGAGCTGATTTCAGATAAAAAAATAAAAGTTCAAAAAAAAAATTTAGTTAAAAAAAAAGAGCAGAAAATTTTTGGTGTTGACCCCGTGGATAAATTAACAGCAAAAATTCTTCCATCAACGCAATTCCTGCATACCGCACCAACAGCGATTCAGCAGCAGCCGTACACTACTGTTGGTATAGGTGCAGGTTACAAGTTGCAGCAGCAACAGCAACAAGGAGTACAATTAGCAGAGGTAAAGAAAAAATTCTTCTTTAAATCGAATAAACTTGAATTGGTGCGACGTGACTTGGCCCTTTATCAAATTAAAACTTTAAAATAAAAATACGTGAGATTCATTGACGGGCAAAAATTTTTTAATGGAAAAGATAAAAATCCATTTTTTAGCTTCAGGTGAAGAATGAAGACTTTTCTCACAAAAAACAGAAAAAAAATTTTATCCCGCTAATACTTTAAAAGTACGACGAAAAAAAAACGTACAAAAGATAAGAAACCTAAAAAGTTGAGTCAATCTTTTCATAATTCTTTTTCTCCTTTTTCGCACGCGTTTACCTCGCTCGCAATATTTCCTGCCTTAGGTTAACCTACATTTCGTTGTAATAATTTTCATAAAAAAAAAAAAAATTTTTTTCTCCTTTTACACATTTTCTTTTTTTTTTTTGTTTCGCCCGTTCCTTTTTTCTTCCGCAAACCACACGTCTATTTTTGGATATCTCTCTACCCAAACAATGTTTTTAAGCACATTGATCATCACGTTTTATGATAATCTGTTTAAAATTGAATTTACAAAATATTCTTTAAAAAGGGGAAACTTTTTCGATAAAGGAATTTTTTGTGAAGATTTTTGATTTTTAGTTTCGCGAAAAATAATAAAAATTTATCAAAATGCAAATTGTCACTTGAAAGTCTCAAAACAAAAGATAGAAGACAGATTTTGATGAAAAAAAGAAAATTTACACTTACGATATTTATTTTGCTCTCACATGTAGGAAAAGTTTCTTTAAAGTATTTCTCAACGACAAAATTAGACAGAAATTTTCTTCATACGGAATTGAACGAACATTTATATCGCTTTTTCAATTTTTCTTCTGCTTTTGAGTTTTAATAATTTTTTTTCATTTTTTTTTAGATTTTCTTTATTTTTTAAAATTGAATAAAAATTCTTTAGAAAGAAAAAAAAATTAAAAATAAATTTTAATTAAATATTTTTAAAAAGAAAAAAAATAATAAATTTTAATAAAATATTTTTTTTAAAATTTTTTAAAAAGAAAAAAAAATAAAAATAATAAATTTTAATAAAATAATTTTTTTTAAATTTTTTAAAAAGAAAAAAAAAATTTTTTATTTTTTTTTTAATTTTTTAAAAAGAAAAAAAAAATTAAAATAATAAATTTTAATTAAATAATTTTTTTTTTTTTTTTTGGAAAAAAAAAATTGCAAAATTTCTAATTTAAAATTGATTAAAATTAAAAAAAAGTTTTTTTTTATTATAAAAAATTTTAAAATTAATTTAAAATATTTTTATACCTAAATATTTTATATTCTGATTTTTAATTTTGCGGCTTTTTTTTTAAAAAATTTTAATTTTAAATGAGATAAGAAATGAGTTTTAATTATTTTTTCTAAAATAGAAATAGATTTGTGTAAAAAAATTTAAAAGTTGTGAATACTTTTCAATTTTTTATTTAAAAATAAATATTTTTTTATTTAATTTTTTGATTTAAAAAACAAATAATTTTTGAAAAGATTTTTAATTTAAACAATTTTGTGAAAATCCTAAGCGTTTTGAGCTTGTTATTTATATATTTATCAACTTGCAAAGGAAATTATATTTAAAAAAATTATTAATTAAAAATTAATTTATTTTTAACAATTTTGTTTAATTTTTCAAATATTTATTTCGATCTCTCATTTTTTTTTTTTGCAATTGAATTTTTAATGTTAAAATATTGTATGAACGTGTATTACCGAGGTAATATGAATTCATGAGTAATTTTCGGTATTCATATTTTTAATGAACCGGCCTAGATTAAAACATATAAAACTTATTTAATTAATTTTTTTTTTAATTTTTCGATTTTTAAAATTTTTTAAAAATTATTTTAATCAATAAATTTATAATTTTTAATGAAAAAAGACACTTTTAAATTATAACCGCATTTTTTCTTCGAAATGCGGTAAAAACAAAAATAAGAAACGGAAGATACCTGAAGTGTTGCAGAAGAAAACGTTGTGTAAATGATATAAATGTTCGTCTGGTTGACTTTATCTCGCAAATCTTTAAAATTTATTCGTTCAAACCTTGCCATACCTGCTGAAATGCTTATTTTTATATATATTTTTCCCGAGAAATAAATAGAGAGAAGAAACACGGAGCGATAATGTGGCAGGATTTTCCGCAGAAATTTTTTATCGCTTTGCCAAACGTTTACCACGAGAACTCAAACGCGCAAAAAAAAATCAACAAAATGATAAATACGGAAAAAATGCAGATTTTCTCTCTCTCTTTGTGTGTGTCATCATTATCGTTACTACAGTTGTCAATTATCAGTTTTTTTCCGTCGCTACATATCTCTGTGTGAGAATTTCCTCGTAGTTAACTCTTGTTTAACTTTTTTTTCAAGGCAACAAACGACATCATCACATCAAAGTAAAAATGTCGCTTTTTTCGAACATTTTTTTTTGTATCGCGGCATGTTGCAATCGTTCCCTTCGTTCTCGTTGTTGTTGTTGTTATTTTTCTTGTAAAGTAAAGTAAAGCAAAAAAAAAATGCTTATAGTAAAACTTTTTCCTCATCTCGTTGAGTTTAGTTGAGCTCCATAAAGTTGTTGTTGTTGTTATTGTAATCATTCACTTTATTTCTTGAACGAGTGAGCGAGCACGGCGCAGCAAAAAAAGGAGTACAAAAAAAAACAAAGGAAAAAGTTGTTGTAGGAAGAAAAATCGATTCCATTCTCAACTCGACTCACACAGCAAAAAAAAAATTAATGTTAATCGGTCTCTTCGTTGCTGTGCTTTGCTCCGATATGAACGTTAAATGCTTTGTCTTGTCCCCTTTTGCTTGTAACGGCAAGTGTTGCCGATAGCTCTGTCGCCCATCCTCGTCATCATCATCATTATTTTCATATCGATCTTCCTTTCGTAATGGCATCTTTTGATGTACTTGACATAGATTCTGATTGAAAATCGACACGGATCCGGGTTTCTTTACAAGAAATCCCAAGATGTTAATTTTCGAGGTAAGAACCTTTTTTCTTTTTACCTCAAACCTGAAAAAAATCAATAAATAGCACGTGAAAGTTCCATCAAAAGTTATTATTGCGTGTGTTCGCATTTTCCTTTGTCCTCGTCGCCATCGCCATCGTCGTCATCGTCGTCATTTGTGGAATAAAACCTGTAATTTATGTACGAAAATATTATGTCTAAAAATAAATTGATTAGCAGCTTGTAGGGTAAATAACTAAACCGAAAAAATATTCCGACTTCCTGTTTTTCATCCCCCGATTATGAGTTTTGCTTTGCGTGAATTGCTTATGAATAATAAAATATTTCGTTCGCTCCAAAAAGTGTTTATTTTTTTTTGTCGAGAGAGTGAAAAGGGAAGAAAAAAAGGGGTCTAAGGGTTCGATTCGAGAGTACTTAACATTTTCATTGTCATTCTTACAGTTTATCGCCTACAGTCTGTCATTCATTCTTCCTTCATCCTTTCATGACAGCTGAACATCTTGATACAGTTGAATTCGCATTCTTCACACACTCGGGGAGTGAATAAACTGTGCAAGTGTAGGAGGCACGTTAAATCCATTGTTGTAGTTGAAAAAGTGTTTTTACTTATTTTTTGCTGCTTCCTCGATTTTTTTTTTGTGTTATTTGTTCACTCAGTGAGAAGAAGGATGAAAATTATATCGCATTTTAATCTTTTTTATTCGGTGTAGGTTTGAAGTATGATTTAATAGAAAATTGATTTCTGCACTTCATGCTTTTTGATTATATTGCTTTGTATTTAAATTTGCTTTAAATTGTCACTTTTACGATTTATTTTGAGATTTTCAATTCCCATTTTCTGAAAATAAAAAAAATATTTTTTTTTTATATTTAAATTTCTTATGTAATTCAATTATAATTTAATTAAAAAAAATAATTTAATTTAATAATTTTTTTAATTCTTTAATAAATTAATTCAAAAACAAAAATTTTTTAATAATTTATTAAAAAATTAAAAAAAATAATTAAATTAATTTAATTAAATATTTTTATAAATTAATTAAAATAAATTTTAATATATTCTTAAAAATTTTAGTTTAATGAAATATTTTAAATTTAGTAAAATTTAATTTTGATTAAAATAAAAAAAAAAGAAAAAAACATAAATAATAAAATAAAAAATTATTTTTTTCAAATTTTTACTAAATTAATTCTAAATTATTTTTAGTATTATATTTTAAATTTTTAAAATTAGCTAATATTAATTTTTTATTAATTATTTTAAATTATTAAAAAATTTATAAAATTTACTAAAATAAAATTTTATTTAAAAATTAATTATTTTTAAAAATTTAAGTTTGTTTAAAATATTTTTTTAATTAAAATATAATTTTTATTTAAATAAAATTTTAATATTAAAATTTTTCTTATTTTTCACTTTTTAGAACTCTTTTAAATTTTTTTATTTAAAAAAAATTCTTCATACAATTTTTTTAAATGAAAAAAAAAGCTTTAAAATAAGCGATTCAGATCATGTCACCTTTCAAAGTTCTTAATACCCGATAATTGAAACATTTATGGATATCTCTCTGCTTTGCTCACTTTCACACCGACTCTGAATTGGTTTTGTTCTAAAACGGACATATTAATCCCAATTCAGCAGCTTATCGTCTTATCAAAAAAAAGAACCTTTTATCATATTTTTACACGTGCCGAAACACGAAAAAAAAATTATGCAGTGAAAATCCGAGAGATTGTCCGTTTTACTTCTTCTTTTTTTTTTGTTACAACTTAATAAAAAATACAAAAAAAATAAATCCCTTGCTCAGTCATTGAAAAAAAGAACAAGATACGAAAAAGAAGGACATTCATCATTTTTATTTCGCTCGAGCATTTAAATTTTTTTCTGTGTTTGTATTTTTTTGCTAAATTTTAAGGAAAGTGAGTTTACAATTAATGAAAATTACGGAATAACCTTCAGGACAACTTCTTTACTAAAATATTTTTTTATTTATCTGGAAGCGACACGCCGCACACGAAAAAAAAGGTCGTTACATTTTTTTCATATTTTTTTTCTGGCGACCGCATTTTTTTCTTCAGAATATATAAAAATGTCGCTTTTCTGTAAAAACGTTTTACGACAAAAAGAACAAAAAAGTATACATGGGAAAAAGAGCGATGCGGATTTAATCGGATTTACATAACATTTTTCATTTTCAATTTTCGTAGCGAGACACGGAGAAGAAATACGGCCCGGTAGAAATTGCAAAATTGGTGTAAGATGTCACTAACGAGCTAACGGCAATCTTCCTTGTTAAATGAGATGACGACGATTAGTTGAGCAGCTTAAAATTGCTCTTAATGTTAAATATTTAAAGTTTTCAAATTTTTAAAGAATTTTTTTTTTGTTGAAATCCTTTTTTTTCACCCACACAAAAAATACAAACAAGATAAAAATAAAAATTTGAATCAAGCAACAAAATTGAGAATTGAGATAACCAAATATCACGCATTGTCATTTATCTCGCATTTAACTTCTTATTTATTTCGTTTCCTCACGTCATTCAAGCGTTTCGTTGTTTTTTAGGAAGAAACTCAGTGAAAAGTTTATAAGCCGCGATTATTATTTTTTTTTTGAAAATAAATAAATTAATTTTTAAAATTTTAAAAAATCTTCTGGATGAAATAAATTTAAATTAATATAAAAAATTAAAAAATTTGAAAATTTTAATTTTAATAAAATTAATTTTTAAAAAAATTAAAATTAATTATTTTGAATAAAAAAAAATAATTTATTTTTTTTTATTTTGTTTTTGAAAAATATGAAAATTAATAAAATTTTGAATTAATAAATGAAAATTAAAAATTTTTTTAAGATAAAAATAATTTTAAAAAAATTAAAGAAAAAATTTAATTACCTATTTTTTAATTAAATAAATTTTAAAAAATTATAAATTTTCATATTTTTTATTAAAAAAAATAATTAATTTTAATTTTTTTTTTAATTAATTAATTTATTAATTAATTTAATTAATTTAATTTTATTAATTTTAACAAAAAAAAAAATATAATAATAAAAAAATATTTTTTTTATTAACTTAATTATTTTTATTTATTTTATTTAATTTATATTTTTTATTTAATTTATTTTTTTTTATTTTCTTTAATTTTTTTTATTTTTCAATAAATTAAAAAATTGAAAATTTGATAGATTATTTTTTTTTTAATTTATAAAAAAAAATTTAAGAATTTTATTATCAATAAAAATTTTTTAGACTTACCTTAAAAAATTTTAAAACATCCAATTCACGAAAAACCCGCAGACAATCAAATAAATTTTCCATTTCTTCTGAATTCCGGGAAATTTTTCGTTGATTTCGATGACAGACAAGCAAATAATATTCAAATGCAGATTTCAGTGATAGCGGCAAGTTCAGAATTTATATCTCGCAAAATAAAAAGATTAAACGACGATGTCTGGTTGGAACAAGTGCGAGACACGTTATTGTTGTTGTTGACTACTGGCAGCAGCAGCGGCAATCGGAACGGCAAAAAGGGACGAGTTACTACAAAAAGAGCGAAAACAAACAAAACGTACATTATGGCAATTTATTTAATGGCTGGAACAATTAAAAATCCATCCCAACTACGATCCGAGCGACGACTATTGCGATTTTATTTGAAGTTTATGTTGCTGCATGTCGACGATAGCAGCGAGCGATGACGATGCGTACGAGACAAAATCCGGGTGTAATTGTGTCAATGATAACTGTAATGACTTCAGGGTGGATTAATGTCTGTTTGCGTATTGAAATATGCTGTCGGAGCTGCGATACGATGCGGAGGGGAGGATGATTGTTTTTTGCGTGCTTCGTTGTTTATTTTATATTTCGGGCCGTAATTTTCGGAAACATTGCTAAATAATTGACTTGAAGTGTCCTTGAAATAAATTTTAAATCCGTGTACCCTTTTCAAGTGAGTCTGACACTTTTTCTTGCCAAAGTCGAGAAATCGTTCGTTCAAGACGAAGGAAAAGTTCTTCCCTCGTTCGTGCGAGCGTTCGTGTGTGTTTAATATTTTATGTTGTAGAAAGTTTTCTGTCAAAATTATCGATCGATCACAAACTACTTTTTAATCCCTTTTAACATATTTTAAAGCACTTAGCAAGGTACTCCGAAGAATTTTTCGGTAAACCGTAAAATATAAGGCAATTAGGTTGTTAAAAGAGGTACAGAAGAGGCTCTTTTTGATTTATTTGTAAATTTATACAAAATATTTTCGATTACTTGAAAGTAAATTGATTTAAAATTTGTTTTAAGAGTTAATTTAACACTTTTGGATAATTTTACTGAACTGAAAATTTTTTTAAAGAATTTATTTATTTTTTAATATTAATTAAATTTAAATATTTTAAAAATTTATAGTTGATTTTTTTTAAATTATTAAATTTAATTAAATAAATTCGAGAATAAATTAATTTATTTTTTAAAATAAATTTTATTTTTTTTAATAATTAATAATATTTTATTTTATTTTTTATTTTTTTTTTATTTTAATTTTAAGAAATTAAAGTAAATTCTGAATTGAAAAATTTTTCAAAAAATTTTTAAAATTAATTTTAATTTTTTTTTAATAATTAATATTTTAAAAAATTTTTTTTTATTTTAATTTTAAATAAAAAAATAATTAAAAAAAATTTTAAACTTTTAAAAATTAATTTATTTTTTTTTTAATTTTTAAATTAATTTTCTGAAAATTTTAAAAAATTAATTTTAATTTATTAAAAAAAAAATAAATTATTTTAAAAAAAAATTTAGTTTTTAATAGTTTAAAAAATTTTTTAGAATTATTTTAAATTAATTAAACTTAAAAAAAATATTAATCATTAAAAAAAAAATAATTAAAATTAATTTTAAAAAATCTTTAAAAAATTTAAAAAATTCTTGTAAAATTATCCAAAAGTGTTAAATTAACTTTTATAAAATTTTAAATAAAAATTTTTAATAATATTTTCTCATATCAAAAATATCTCCTCAGAAGTTTAATTAAATTTAAAAAAAAAAATAAAATCAAAATTTTATAAAATTTCAAAAGAATTTCAAAAAATTTCAAAATTTTATAAAAAAAAGCTGAAATTCGTATTTAAACCACGTGACCTAATTCACTTAATATTTTGAATTTTTATCCCAAAGCAAATTCCAAATATCATAATTTTTTGTAAGTTAAATTTTTACCCAATGCGCATTCCAAATTATTGATTGAAAATAAAATTTAAAATATTTTCAATGCAAATTTTGAAAAGTTTAACCACGTGACCTATTAGAATTAATTTTTATTACAATTTCTTAATTTTTTCAAATTTTTCTTTAAGTTAAATTAAAATATTTTTTTTAAACTCTCAAACGGAGGAAAAACATGCATTTCGCCCAAATCTAAACAAACAAATAAAGGCACAGACTAAAAAAAAATCAGCAGAACAGAGAAAATTATAATAAAACCCGATAATAAAATAAAAAGTGTCGGTTGTAAAATCCACCTGAAAACACAATTGAAATGTTTTTTTTCGTTTTGTTTAGTAACTACAGCCCTTTGCTTCAAAAAAAAAAAAAAATTTTTTTTTCGCCCATGTACAGATCTCTCGTACAATAAAGGTGTAACGGAAAAAGTGGGGTAACAGCAAATATAAAAATGTTTGTATGAAAAAAAAGCAATGAAAATAAAAAAAAGTGAAATAAAAATATAAAATGTAATAATGGCATCGTGTTACAAAAAATACCAAAGACGGGATAGAAATGTAGCAATTTTCGAATAAAACAGCGACAATAAAAATAAAAAAAGGCAACTCGTGTACAAATTATAATTAAGTGCATCGAGGATTTTTTCTAAAAAAAAAATAAAATTAAAATTTTGTCCTTTTAAAAGTTTTTTTTTTAATCGAGGCAGTAAATAAAAAAAAGTAAAATCTCGAGCATTTTTCACGCAAATCGCGTCAATAAATTTTTTTTCTCTCTCTTTTGCGACGAAACGAAGCGCACATATCTGTGAAAAATTCCCTATAATTACAAACAAATCCTCGTAAATTACTTTTGATGAATCATATAATATCATCATGCCATGAATAAAAATACACACAATCGATTACACGCCATTTACGTATCGCCTTGACGTAACCTACATTTATCCTCTCTCTCTTATTTTTTTTTTTCATCG